>NW_027040246.1:50559-155559 GCF_034236695.1 Oncorhynchus nerka
AGGATCATCAAATTAAGATCCTACATCTGTACATATATTGTCTTTATTTAAACCAAGGCAGTTTGATTTATTAGTAAGGAAGTTGCAACTGTCAGCTGCTTTTAAACCTCTGTGATTGGATGTTATAGGCGCCCATCTGAACAGCTTCTTTCCCCGTCTGGACCATAGAGACTAAAGGACTATGCTGTGGCCCTTTCCAACTGGTCACCTGGTCCATAGAGACTAAAGGACTATGCTGTGTTCCATAGAGACTAAAGGACTATGCTGTGTTCCATAGAGACTAAAGGACTATGCTGTGTTCCATAAAGACTAAAGGACTATGCTGTGTTCCATAGAGACTAAAGGACTATGCTGTGTTCCCTAGAGACTAAAGGACTATGCTGTGTTCCCTAGAGACTAAAGGACTATGCTGTGTTCCCTAGAGACTAAAGGACTATGCTGTGTTCCATAGAGACTAAAGGACTATGCTGTGTTCCATAGAGACTAAAGGACTATGCTGTGTTCCATAGAGACTAAAGGACTATGCTGTGTTCCATAGAGACTAAAGGACTATGATGTATTCCATAGAGACTAAATGACTATGCTGTGTTCCATAGAGACTAAAGGACTATGCTGTGTTCCATAGAGACTAAAGGACTATGCTGTGGCCCTCACCTACTGTCCATCTGGCCCATAGAGACTAAAGGACTATGCTGTGACCCTCACCAACTGGCCATCTGGCCCATAGAGACTAAAGGACTATGCTGTGGCCCTCACCAACTGGCCCATAGAGACTAAAGGACTATGCTGTGGCCCTCACCAACTGTCCGTCTGGCCCATAGAGACTAAAGGACTATGCTGTGGCCCTCAACAACTGGTCATCTGGCCCATAGAGACTAAAGGACTATGCTGTGGCCCTCAACAACTGGCCATTACATTTACATTTAAGTCATTTAGCAGACGCTCTTATCCAGAGCGACCCATAGAGATTAATGGACTATGCTGTGGTCCTCACCAACCTGCCATCTGGCCCATAGAGACTAAAGGACTATGCTGTGGCCCATAGAGACTAAATGACTATGCACTCTATGCTGCACACTGCATCAAGCATCTCTGTGGGTGAAGGTATTGGGAAGGTAGAAAGATAACAGTGAATATGAGACATGGAGGAAGATAGAAAGATAACAGTGAATATGAGACATGGAGGAAGGTATTGGAAAGGTAGACAGATAACAGTGAATATGAGACATGGAGGAAGGTAGACAGATAACAGTGAATATGAGACATGGAGGAAGGTAGACAGATAACAGTGAATATGAGACATGGAGGAAGGTATTGGAAAGGTAGACAGATAACAGTGAATATGAGACATGGAGGAAGGTAGACAGATAACAGTGAATATGAGACATGGAGGAAGGTATTGGAAAGGTAGACAGATAACAGTGAATATGAGACATGGAGGAAGGTAGACAGATAACAGTGAATATGAGACATGGAGGAAGGTATAACAGTGGGAATTTGAGACATGGAGAAGGTAGACAGATAACAGTGAATATGAGACATGGAGGAAGGTAGACATATAACAGTGAATATGAGACATGGAGGAAGGTAGACAGATAACAGTGAATATGAGACATGGAGGAAGGTAGACAGATAACAGTGAATATGAGACATGGAGGAAGGTAGACAGATAACAGTGAATATGAGACATGGAGGAAGGTAGACAGATAACAGTGAATATGAGACATGGAGGAAGGTATTGGGAAAGTAGACAGATAACAGTGAATATGAGACATGGAGGAAGGTAGACAGATAACAGTGAATATGAGACATGGAGGAAGGTAGACAGATAACAGTGAATATGAGACATGGAGGAAGGTAGACAGATAACAGTGAATATGAGACATGGAGGAAGGTAGACAGATAACAGTGAATATGAGGGATGGAGGAAGGTAGACAGATAACAGTGAATATGAGACATGGAGGAAGGTAGACAGATAACAGTGAATATGAGACATGGAGGAAGGTAGACAGATAACAGTGAATATGAGACATGGAGGAAGGTAGACAGATAACAGTGAATATGAGACATGGAGGAAGGTAGACAGATAACAGTGAATATGAGACATGGAGGAAGGTAGACAGATAACAGTGAATATGACTGCATACATGTTTTCTCCTTCTTATAGGGTTCTTACAAAGCTGTGTTGTGTAGTTTATCAGCTGGTTTACTGAAACTGTCACGTCCCCACCCCCCCACCTCTCTGGCGCTTGAGGGCGCCAGGATGCCCTGCATCACACACTCCTATCATCCATTACACACACCTGCTTTCCCTGGTCAGCGATACTGGACTCACCTGGACTCACTTATCACCTGTTTATTACCTCCCCTATATGTGTCAGTTCCCTGCTCTATGAGACATGGAGGAAGGTATATGTGTCAGTTCCCTGCTCTATGAGACATGGAGGAAGGTCTGGATAAGAGTCTGTTGACCTGTTCCCTCTATAAGACATGGAGGAAGGTATATGTGTCAGTTCCCTGCTCTATGAGACATGGAGAAAGGTATATGTGTCAGTTCCCTGCTCTATGAGACATGGAGGAAGGTATATGTGTCAGTTCCCTGCTCTATGAGACATGGAGGAAGGTATATGTGTCAGTTCCCTGCTCTATGAGACATGGAGGAAGGTATATGTGTCTGTCCCTGCTCTATGAGACATGGAGGAAGGTATATGTGTCAGTTCCCTGCTCTATGAGACATGGAGGAAGGTATATGTGTCAGTTCCCTGCTCTATGAGACATGGAGGAAGGTATATGTGTCAGTTCCCTGCTCTATGAGACATGGAGGAAGGTATATGTGTCAGTTCCCTGCTCTATGAGACATGGAGGAAGGTATATGTGTCTGTCCCTGCTCTATGAGACATGGAGGAAGGTATATGTGTCTGTTCCCTGCTCTATGAGACATGGAGGAAGGTATATGTGTCAGTTCCCTGCTCTATGAGACATGGAGGAAGGTATATGTGTCTGTTCCCTGCTCTATGAGACATGGAGGAAGGTATATGTGTCTGTTCCCTGCTCTATGAGACATGGAGGAAGGTATATGTGTCTGTTCCCTGCTCTATGAGACATGGAGGAAGGTATATGTGTCTGTTCCCTGCTCTATGAGACATGGAGGAAGGTATATGTGTCTGTTCCCTGCTCTATGAGACATGGAGGAAGGTATATGTGTCTGTTCCCTGCTCTATGAGACATGGAGGAAGGTATATGTGTCTGTTCCCTGCTCTATGAGACATGGAGGAAGGTATATGTGTCTGTTCCCTGCTCTATGAGACATGGAGGAAGGTATATGTGTCTGTTCCCTGCTCTATGAGACATGGAGGAAGGTATATGTGTCTGTTCCCTGCTCTATGAGACATGGAGGAAGGTATATGTGTCTGTTCCCTGCTCTATGAGACATGGAGGAAGGTATATGTGTCTGTTCCCTGCTCTGTTCCCTGCTCTATGAGACATGGAGGAAGGTATATGTGTCAGTTCCCTGCTCTATGAGACATGGAGGAAGGTATATGTGTCAGTTCCCTGCTCTATGAGACATGGAGGAAGGTATATGTGTCAGTTCCCTGCTCTATGAGACATGGAGGAAGGTATATGTGTCAGTTCCCTGCTCTATGAGACATGGAGGAAGGTATATGTGTCAGTTCCTGCTCTATGAGACATGGAGGAAGGTATATGTGTCAGTTCCCTGCTCTATGAGACATGGAGGAAGGTATATGTGTCAGTTCCTGCTCTATGAGACATGGAGGAAGGTATATGTGTCAGTTCCCTGCTCTATGAGACATGGAGGAAGGTATATGTGTCAGTTCCCTGCTCTATGAGACATGGAGGAAGGTATATGTGTCAGTTCCCTGCTCTATGAGACATGGAGGAAGGTATATGTGTCAGTTCCCTGCTCTATGAGACATGGAGGAAGGTATATGTGTCAGTTCCCTGCTCTATGAGACATGGAGGAAGGTATATGTGTCAGTTCCCTGCTCTATGAGACATGGAGGAAGGTATATGTGTCAGTTCCCTGCTCTATGAGACATGGAGGAAGGTATATGTGTCAGTTCCTGCTCTATGAGACATGGAGGAAGGTATATGTGTCTGTTCCCTGCTCTATGAGACATGGAGGAAGGTATATGTGTCAGGTCCCTGCTCTATGAGACATGGAGGAAGGTATATGTGTCAGTTCCCTGCTCTATGAGACATGGAGGAAGGTATATGTGTCAGGTCCCTGCTCTATGAGACATGGAGGAAGGTATATGTGTCAGTTCCCTGCTCTATGAGACATGGAAGAAGGTATATGTGTCAGTTCTCTGCTCTATGAGACATGGAGGAAGGTATATGTGTCAGTTCCCTGCTCTATGAGACATGGAGGAAGGTATATGTGTCAGTTCCCTGCTCTATGAGACATGGAGGAAGGTATATGTGTCAGTTCCCTGCTCTATGAGACATGGAGGAAGGTATATGTGTCAGTTCTCTGCCCTCTATGAGACATGGAGGAAGGTATATGTGTTCAGTTCCCTGCTCTATGAGACATGGAGGAAGGTATATGTGTCAGTTCCCTGCTCTATGAGACATGGAGGAAGGTATATGTGTCAGTTCCCTGCTCTATGAGACATGGAGGAAGGTATATGTGTCAGTTCCCTGCTCTATGAGACATGGAAGAAGGTATATGTGTCAGTTCCCTGCTCTGTTCCCCGCTTCTGCATTGATTGTTTTTGTCTGTTACTCGTTTGCTGATGCTGTTCCTGTCTTCTTCCATGTTAAATAATAAATGTTTGACTCCCCGTACCTGCTTTGTCTCTCCAGCGTCATGTGACAGAAACTCTCTCAGATCCTTAAACTATTCAGCTTTAACCAGTATTGTCCATGTTGCCATGGAGACAAATGATGTGTCTAGATCCTAGAATAGAATGAGAAGTGGAGACTTATATTAAACCATTAGACGCTATCTCTCTCACACTAAACACGCACACACAACCTCACACACACACAACCTCACACACACACAGCAATAGTTTCCTCAGTCACGTGATCTTCATTCCCTTCGCTTATTTAGCAGTTTTTAATTCTTCTTCAGGGTTGAACTTTTTCAGGCTAGGTGTCAGTTTTCAGAAGTTTGGATGACTGAGGTGCCCAAAGTAAACTGCCTGTTACTCAGGCCCAGAAGCTAGGATATGCATATGCATGGTAGTATTGGATAGAAAACACTCTATAGTTTTTAAAACTGTTACAATAATGTCTGTGAGTAGAAAATAACTGATATGGCAGGCGAAAACCCCAGGACAGAAACATGAGGCTCAACAGTGATTACTATAACTGTCAATGGGAATATCAAGGGAATACCTCCCAGATTGCAGTTCCTAGGGCTTCCACTAGATGTCAACAGTGATTACTATAACTGTCAATGAGAATATCAGGGGAATACCTCCCAGATTGCAGTTCCTAGGGCTTCCACTAGATGTCAACAGTCTTTAGAAAGAGTTTTTGAAAAATTAGCTAGAATTTGTACTTTTTCTAAGTGGCTCCCATTTTGGCTGTAGTGTTTATAGCGCGTTCCGGTGAATGCGCCTACTTTGTTGTTTATCTCCGGTAATGACAATAATGATTCTCCGTCTTAAATTGTATAATTTATTTACTTATTAGGGTACCTGAGGTTTGATTAGAAACGTTGTTTGACTTGTTTGGAGAAGTTAATTGGTAACGTTTGGGATTCATTTTTTATGCAATTTGAACAGGGGAAACCGGTGGATTATACAAAAAAGGACTTTATCGAACAAAACAACCATTTTTGATGTCGCTGGGACCTGTTGCATTGCCAACAGAAGAAGATCTTCAAAGGTAAGTGAATTATGTTATTGCTATTTCTGACTTTCGTGAAGCATCTGCCTGGTTGGAAAATGTTTTTAATGCATTTGTGTGCTGGGCGCTATCCTCAGATAATCACATGGTATGCTTTAGTAAGCAGGGCGCTGTCCTCAGATAATCGCATGGTGTGCTTTTGCCATAAAGCCTTTTTGAAATCTGACACAGCGGCTGGATTAACAAGAAGTTAATCTTTTAACTGATGTATAACACGTGTATTTTCATAAAGGTTGAATATGACTATTTCTGTAATTACAATTTTGAGCTCTGCAATTTCACTGGAAGTTGTCGAGATGGGACGCTAGCGTCCAACTGATCCACAAGAAGTTAATTGATATCCTTTCCTATAATCAAATTGTATGCCTCCGTTTTTTAATCAAGTAGTTTTCCCACTCCGACATCCGTCTTGAGTCCTTTTCTGCCATCCATGACGATGTTAACTCTCTGTCCTAGCTAGCTCCACTATGCACTTGCCTCTGCTAGCAATACACTGTGCTAACAGTAGCCTAGACTGTACCACAGAAAATTACATTTTCAAACAGTTGATAAACCGACTTCTTCCAGACAGAATAGTTCCTGTAGATTCAGACTCATCACCAATCTGTTGTTATGTTTTGTGGGTTTCATAACCAGGTCTGTATAACAATTCAATAATGATGAGACGGGAGACAGGAATCAGTTCAACCATTTATCTGGAACGTGATCATCTCAACACATACAAACCCCCATGATGCTCTGCTGCACAACCCCAATACACAACAAATACATCATACATAAGTAAAATGGACAGTAAACAAAACTCAGAGGACTTTAAATGTTCAGTTCTAGAAAGTAGAGCCATGGGACAGGGTCAGAAAGGTCAGTATGTTTGATACCTGGTTACAGAGGTGACATAACAAGCATAAGGTCCCTATGGACCCCCTCCCAGCAGTGTGTATGGGATAGGACTGTAGTCAGAGGGTTTTCAGGGTGGGCCCCTATGGACCCCCTCCCAGCAGTGTGTATGGGATAGGACTGTAGTCAGAGGGTTTTCAGGGTGGGCCCCTATGGACCCTCTCCCAGCAGTATGTATGGGATAGGACTGTAGTCAGAGGGTTTTCAGGGTGGGCCCCTATGGACCCCCTCCCAGCAGTGTGTATGGGATAGGACTGTAGTCAGAGGGTTTTCAGGGTGGGCCCCTATGGACCCCCTCCCAGCAGTGTGTACTGTAGTCAGAGGGTTTTCAGGGTGGGCCCCTATGGACCCCCTCCCAGCAGTATGTATGGGATAGGACTGTAGTCAGAGGGTTTTCAGGGTGGGCCCCTATGGACCCCCTCCCAGCAGTGTGTATGGGATAGGACTGTAGTCAGAGGGTTTTCAGGGTGGGCCCCTATGGCCCCCCTCCCAGCAGTGTCTTCTCTCTTCAACTGCTGACCTCATCATGGGTTGAGTTCCACATCCCTCATTGTCCAGGTTCCACAGCAACTGTCCTGCCTCATCAGGAACTGAAACCAGATGCTACCATTTTCCTCCTTCTTTAGAAATATGACTTTTCCTCAATAACATGTTTGAACATAATATTAACTTTCTGCACTTCCCCTTGTCTCACTCAGTAACTTTCCATCCCCAGAGTTCCTCTTCATCCTTCACTGAGCCCTGACATCTCCATGTATTATACAGTACTGACATCTCCATGTATTATACAGTACTGACATCTCCATGTGTTATACAGTACTGACATCTCCATCTGTTATACAGTACTGACATCTCCATGTGTTATACAGTACTGACATCTCCATGTGTTATACAGTACTGACATCTGTTATAGAGTACTGACATCTCCATGTGTTATACAGTACTGACATCTCCATGTGTTATACAGTACTGACATCTCCATGTGTTATACAGTACTGACATCTCCATGTGTTATACAGTACTGACATCTCCATGTGTTATACAGTACTGACATCTCCATGTATTATACAGTACTGACATCTCCATGTATTATACAGTACTGACATCTGTTATACAGTACTGACATCTCCATGTATTATACAGTACTGACATCTCCATGTATTATACAGTACTGACATCTCCATGTGTTATACAGTACTGACATCTCCATCTGTTATACAGTACTGACATCTCCATGTGTTATACAGTACTGACATCTCCATGTGTTATACAGTACTGACATCTCCATCTCCATGTGTTATACAGTACTGACATACAGTACTGACATCTCCATCTGTTATACAGTACTGACATCTCCATGTGTTATACAGTACTGACATCTCAGTACTGACATCTCCATGTGTTATACAGTACTGACATCTCCATGTGTTATACAGTACTGACATCTCCATGTATTATACAGTACTGACATCTCCATGTATTATACAGTACTGACATCTCCATGTATTATACAGTACTGACATCTCCATGTGTTATACAGTACTGACATCTCCATGTGTTATACAGTACTGACATCTCCATGTGTTATACAGTACTGACATCTCCATCTGTTATACAGTACTGACATCTCCATGTGTTATACAGTACTGACATCTCCATCTGTTATACAGTACTGACATCTCCATCTGTTATACAGTACTGACATCTCCATGTGTTATACAGTACTGACATCTGTTATACAGTACTGACATCTCCATGTATTATACAGTACTGACATCTCCATGTATTATACAGTACTGACATCTCCATGTATTATACAGTACTGACATCTCCATGTATTATACAGTACTGACATCTCCATGACATCTCCATGTATACAGTACTGACATCTCCATGTGTTATACAGTACTGACATCTCCATGTGTTATACAGTACTGACATCTCCATCTGTTATACAGTACTGACATCTCCATGTGTTATACAGTACTGACATCTCCATGTGTTATACAGTACTGACATCTCCATGTTATACAGTACTGACATCTCCATGTGTTATACAGTACTGACATCTCCATCTCCATCTGTTATACAGTACTGACATCTCCATGTGTTATACAGTACTGACATCTGTTATACAGTACTGACATCTCCATGTGTTATACAGTACTGACATCTCCATGTGTTATACAGTACTGACATCTCCATGTATTATACAGTACTGACATCTCCATGTATTATACAGTACTGACATCTCCATGTATTATACAGTACTGACATCTCCATGTATTATACAGTACTGACATCTCCATCTGTTATACAGTACTGACATCTCCATGTGTTATACAGTACTGACATCTCCATCTGTTATACAGTACTGACATCTCCATGTATTATACAGTACTGACATCTCCATCTGTTATACAGTACTGACATCTCCATGTATTATACAGTACTGACATCTCCATGTGTTATACAGTACTGACATCTCCATGTATTATACAGTACTGACATCTCCATGTGTTATACAGTACTGACATCTCCATGTGTTATACAGTACTGACATCTCCATGTGTTATACAGTACTGACATCTCCATGTGTTATACAGTACTGACATCTCCATGTCCAGTACTGACATCTATACAGTACTGACATCTCCATGTGTTATACAGTACTGACATCTCCATGTGTTATACAGTACTGACATCTCCATGTGTTATACAGTACTGACATCTCCATGTGTTATACAGTACTGACATCTCCATGTGTTATACAGTACTGACATCTCCATGTGTTATACAGTACTGACATCTCCATGTATTATACAGTACTGACATCTCCATGTGTTATACAGTACTGACATCTCCATGTATTATACAGTACTGACATCTCCATCTGTTATACAGTACTGACATCTCCATGTGTTATACAGTACTGACATCTCCATGTATTATACAGTACTGACATCTGTTATACAGTACTGACATCTCCATGTATTATACAGTACTGACATCTCCATGTGTTATACAGTACTGACATCTCCATGTGTTATACAGTACTGACATCTCCATGTGTTATACAGTACTGACATCTCCATGTATTATACAGTACTGACATCTCCATGTATTATACAGTACTGACATCTCCATGTGTTATACAGTACTGACATCTCCATGTATTATACAGTACTGACATCTCCATGTGTTATACAGTACTGACATCTCCATGTGTTATACAGTACTGACATCTCCATCTGTTATACAGTACTGACATCTCCATGTGTTATACAGTACTGACATCTCCATCTGTTATACAGTACTGACATCTCCATGTATTATACAGTACTGACATCTCCATCTGTTATACAGTACTGACATCTCCATGTATTATACAGTACTGACATCTCCATGTATTATACAGTACTGACATCTCCATGTATTATACAGTACTGACATCTCCATGTATTATACAGTACTGACATCTCCATCTGTTATACAGTACTGACATCTCCATGTGTTATACAGTACTGACATCTCCATGTGTTATACAGTACTGACATCTCCATGTGTTATACAGTACTGACATCTCCATGTTATACAGTACTGACATCTCCATGTATTATACAGTACTGACATCTCCATGTGTTATACAGTACTGACATCTCCATGTGTACTGACATCTCCATGTGTTATACAGTACTGACATCTCCATCTGTTATACAGTACTGACATCTCCATGTGTTATACAGTACTGACATCTCCATGTGTTATACAGTACTGACATCTCCATGTGTTATACAGTACTGACATCTCCATGTGTTATACAGTACTGACATCTCCATGTATTATACAGTACTGACATCTCCATCTGTTATACAGTACTGACATCTCCATGTATTATACAGTACTGACATCTCCATGTGTTATACAGTACTGACATGAAGGACATGTGTCCTGTTGAAGATAACTGGCTGATGGTAGGACATGTGTCCTGTTGAGGATAACTGGCTGATGGGAGGACATGTGTCCTGTTGAAGATAACTGGCTGATGGTAGGACATGTGTCCTGTTGAGGATAACTGGCTGATGGTAGGACATGTGTCTGGCTGATGGTAGGACATGTGTCCTGTTGAAGATAACTGGCTGATGGTAGGACATGTGTCCTGTTGAAGCTAACTGGCTGATGGGAGGACATGTGTCTGGCTGATGGTAGGACATGTGTCCTGTTGAAGATAACTGGCTGATGGTAGGACATGTGTCCTGTTGAAGATAACTGGCTGATGGTAGGACATGTGTCCTGTTGAAGATAACTGGCTGATGGTAGGACATGTGTCTGGCTGATGGTAGGACATGTGTCCTGTTGAAGATAACTGGCTGATGGTAGGACATGTGTCCTGTTGAAGCTAACTGGCTGATGGGAGGACATGTGTCTGGCTGATGGTAGGACATGTGTCCTGTTGAAGATAACTGGCTGATGGTAGGACATGTGTCCTGTTGAAGATAACTGGCTGATGGTAGGACATGTGTCCTGTTGAAGGTTACTGTCTGATGGTAGGACATGTGTCCTGTTGAAGATAACTGTCTGATGGTAGGACATGTGTCTGGCTGATGGTATTACATGTGTCCTGTTGAAGATAACTGGCTGATGGTAGGACATGTGTCCTGTTGAGGATAACTGGCTGATGGTAGGACATGTGTCTGGCTGATGGTAGGACATGTGTCCTGTTGAAGCTAACTGGCTGATGGTAGGACATGTGTCCTGTTGAAGATAACTGGCTGATGGTAGGACATGTGTCCTGTTGAGGATAACTGGCTGATGGTAGGACATGTGTCTGGCTGATGGTAGGACATGTGTCCTGTTGAGGATAACTGGCTGATGGTAGGACATGTGTCCTGTTGAAGATAACTGGCTGATGGTAGGACATGTGTCCTGTTGAAGCTAACTGGCTGATGGGAGGACATGTGTCCTGTTGAGGATAACTGGCTGATGGTAGGACATGTGTCCTGTTGAAGATAACTGGCTGATGGTAGGACATGTGTCCTGTTGAAGATAACTGGCTGATGGTAGGACATGTGTCCTGTTGAGGATAACTGTCTGATGGTAGGACATGTGTCCTGTTGAAGCTAACTGGCTGATGGTAGGACATGTGTCTTGTTGAAGATAACTGGCTGATGGTAGGGCATGTGTCTGGCTGATGGTAGGACATGTGTCCTGTTGAAGGTTACTGTCTGATGGTAGGACATGTGTCCTGTTGAAGATAACTGTCTGATGGTAGGACATGTGTCCTGTTGAAGCTAACTGTCTGATGGTAGGACATGTGTCCTGTTGAAGGTTACTGTCTGATGGTAGGACATGTGTCCTGTTGAAGGTTACTGTCTGATGGTAGGACATGTGTCCTGTTGAGGATAACTGGCTGATGGTAGGACATGTGTCCTGTTGAAGATAACTGGCTGATGGTAGGACATGTGTCTGGCTGATGGTAGGACATTTGTCCTGTTGAAGCTAACTGGCTGATGGTAGGACATGTGTCTTGTTGAAGATAACTGTCTGATGGTAGGACATGTGTCCTGTTGAGGATAACTGGCTGATGGTAGGACATGTGTCCTGTTGAAGAAAACTGTCTGATGGTAGGACATGTGTCTGGCTGATGGTAGGACATGTGTCCTGTTGAGGATAACTGTCTGATGGTAGGACATGTGTCCTGTTGAGGATAACTGTCTGATGGTAGGACATGTGTCCTGTTGAAGATAACTGGCTGATGGTAGGACATGTGTCATGTTGAAGATAACTGGCTGATGGGAGGACATGTGTCCTGTTGAAGATAACTGGCTGATGGTAGGACATGTGTCCTGTTGAAGCTAACTGGCTGATGGTAGGACATGTGTCTGGCTGATGGTAGGACATGTGTCCTGTTGAAGATAACTGGCTGATGGTAGGACATGTGTCCTGTTCAAGATAACTGGCTGATGGTAGGGCATGTGTCCTGTTCAAGATAACTGGCTGATGGTAGGGCATGTGTCTGGCTGATGGTAGGACATGTGTCCTGTTGAAGATAACTGGCTGATGGTATTACATGTGTCTGGCTGATGGTAGGACATGTGTCCTGTTGAAGATAACTGGCTGATGGTAGGACATGTGTCCTGTTGAAGATAACTGGCTGATGGTAGGACATGTGTCTGGCTGATGGTAGGACATGTGTCCTGTTGAAGCTAACTGGCTGATGGTAGGACATGTGTCCTGTTGATGATAACTGGCTGATGGTAGCACATGTGTCTGGCTGATGGTAGGACATGTGTCCTGTTGAAGCTAACTGTCTGATGGTAGGACATGTGTCCTGTTGAAGCTAACTGGCTGATGGTAGGACATGTCTCCTGTTGAAGGTAACTGTCTGATGGTAGGACATGTGTCCTGTTGAAGATAACTGGCTGATGGTAGGACATGTGTCCTGTTGAAGATAACTGTCTGATGGTAGGACATGTGTCCTGTTGAAGATAACTGTCTGATGGTAGGACATGTGTCCTGTTGAAGATAACTGGCTGATGGTAGGACATGTGTCCTGTTGAGGATAACTGGCTGATGGTAGGACATGTGTCCTGTTGAAGATAACTGGCTGATGGTAGGACATGTGTCCTGTTGAAGATAACTGGCTGATGGTAGGACATGTGTCCTGTTGAAGATAACTGGCTGATGGTAGGACATGTGTCCTGTTGAAGATAACTGGCTGATGGTAGGACATGTGTCCTGTTGAAGATAACTGGCTGATGGTAGGACATGTGTCCTGTTGAAGATAACTGGCTGATGGTAGGACATGTGTCTGGCTGATGGTAGGACATGTGTCCTGTTGAAGCTAACTGGCTGATGGTAGGACATGTGTCCTATTGAAGATAACTGGCTGATGGTAGGACATGTGTCTGGCTGATGGTAGGACATGTGTCCCATTGAAGATAACTGTCTGATGGTAGGACATGTGTCCTGTTGAGGATAACTGGCTGATGGTAGGACATGTGTCCTGTTGATGATAACTGGCTGATGGTAGCACATGTGTCTGGCTGATGGTAGGACATGTGTCCTGTTGAAGCTAACTGTCTGATGGTAGGACATGTGTCCTGTTGAAGCTAACTGGCTGATGGTAGGACATGTCTCCTGTTGAAGGTAACTGTCTGATGGTAGGACATTTGTCCTGTTGAAGCTAACTGGCTGATGGTAGGACATGTGTCCTGTTGAAGATAACTGGCTGATGGTAGGACATGTGTCCTGTTGAAGATAACTGGCTGATGGTAGGACATGTGTCCTGTTGAAGATAACTGATGGTAGGACATGTGTCCTGTGAAGCTAACTGTATGGTAGGACATGTGTCCTGTTGAAGCTAACTGGCTGATGGTAGGACATGTGTCCTGTTGATAACTGGCTAACTGATGGTAGGACATGTGTCCTGTTGAAGATAACTGGCTGATGGTAGGACATGTGTCCTGTTGAAGATAACTGGCTGATGGTAGGACATGTGTCCTGTTGAAGATAACATGTGTCCTGTTGAAGATAACTGGCTGATGGTAGGACATGTGTCCTGTTGAAGATAACTGGCTGATGGTAGGACTGATGGTAGGACATGTGTCCTGTTGAAGATAACTGGCTGATGGTAGGACATGTGTCCTGTTGAAGTGTCCTGTTGAAGATAACTGGCTGATGGTAGGACATGTGTCTGGCTGATGGTAGGACATGTGTCCTGTTGAAGATAACTGGCTGATGGTAGGACATGTGTCCTGTTGAAGATAACTGGCTGATGGTAGGACATGTGTCCTGTTGAAGATAACTGGCTGATGGTAGGACATGTGTCCTGTTGAAGATAACTGGCTGATGGTAGGACATGTGTCCTGTTGAAGATAACTGATGGTAGGACATGTGTCCTGTTGAAGATAACTGGCTGATGGTAGGACATGTGTCCTGTTGAAGATAACTGGCTGATGGTAGGACATGTGTCCTGTTGAAGCTATAACTGTGTCTGATGGTAGGACATGTGTCCTGTTGAAGATAACTGGCTGATGGTAGGACATGTGTCCTGTTGAAGATAACTGGCTGATGGTAGGACATGTGTCCTGTTGAAGATAACTGGCTGATGGTAGGACATGTGTCCTGTTGAAGATAACTGGCTGATGGTAGGACATGATGGTAGGACATGTGTCCTGTTGAAGATAACTGGCTGATGGTAGGACATGTGTCCTGTTGAAGATAATTTGTCTGGCTGATGGTACTGTCTGATGGTAGGACATGTGTCCTGATGATGGTAGGACATGTGTCCTGTTGAAGATAACTGGCTGATGGTAGGACATGTGTCCTGTTGAAGATAACTGGCTGATGGTAGGACATGTGTCCTGTTGAAGATAACTGGCTGATGGTAGGACATGTGTCCTGTTGAAGTGTAACTGGCTGATGGTAGGACATGTGTCCTGTCTGGCTGATGGTAGGACATGTGTCCTGTTGAAGATAACTGGCTGATGGTAGGACATGTGTCCTGTTGAAGATAACTGGCTGATGGTAGGACATGTGTCTGTTGAAGATAACTGGCTGATGGTAGGACATGTGTCCTGTTGAAGATAACTGGCTGATGGTAGGACATGTGTCCTGTTGAAGGCTGAACTGGCTGATGGTAGGACATGTGTCCTGATGGTAGGACTGATGGTAGGACATGTCCTGTTGAAGATAACTGGCTGATGGTAGGACATGTGTCCTGTTGAAGATAACTGGCTGATGGTAGGACATGTGTCTGGCTGATGGTAGGACATGTGTCCTGTTGAAGATAACTGGCTGATGGTAGGACATGTGTCCTGTTGAAGATAACTGGCTGATGGTAGGACATGTGTCCTGTTGAAGGTAACTGGCTGATGGTAGGACATGTGTCCTGTTGAAGATAACTGTCTGATGGTAGGACATGTGTCCTGATGGTAGGACATGTGTCCTGTTGAAGATAACTGGCTGATGGTAGGACATGTGTCCTGTTGAAGATAACTGGCTGATGGTAGGACATGTGTCTGGCTGATGGTAGGACATGTGTCCTGTTGAAGATAACTGGCTGATGGTAGGACATGTGTCCTGTTGAAGATAACTGGCTGATGGTAGGACATGTGTCCTGTTGAAGATAACTGGCTGATGGTAGGACATGTGTCTGGCTGATGGTAGGACATGTGTCCTGTTGAAGATAACTGGCTGATGGTAGGACATGTGTCCTGTGAAGATAACTGGCTGATGGTAGGACATGTGTCCTGTTGAAGCTAACTGGCTGATGGGAGGACATGTGTCCTGTTGAGGATAACTGGCTGATGGTAGGACATGTGTCCTGTTGAAGATAACTGGCTGATGGTAGGACATGTGTCCTGTTGAAGATAACTGGCTGATGGTAGGACATGTGTCCTGTTGAAGATAACTGTCTGATGGTAGGACATGTGTCCTGTTGAAGATAACTGGCTGATGGTAGGACATGTGTCCTGTTGAAGATAACTGGCTGATGGTAGGACATGTGTCCTGTTGATGGTAGGACATGTGTCCTGATGAAGGACATTGTCTGATGGTAGGACATGTGTCCTGTTGAAGATAACTGGCTGATGGTAGGACATGTGTCCTGTTGAAGCTAACTGTCTGATGGTAGGACATGTGTCCTGTTGAAGGTAACTGATGGTAGGACATGTGTCCTGTTGAAGATAACTGGCTGATGGTAGGACAGTGTCCTGTTGAAGATAACTGGCTGATGGTAGGACATGTGTCCTGTTGAAGATAACTGGCTGATGGTAGGACATGTGTCCTGATGGTAGTTGAAGATAACTGGCTGATGGTAGGACATGTGTCCTGTTGAAGATAACTGGCTGATGGTAGGACATGTGTGTGTCCTGTTGAAGATAACTGGCTGATGGTAGGACATGTGTCCTGTTGAAGATAACTGATGGTGATGGTCCTGTTGGACATGTGTCCTGTTGAAGATAACTGGCTGATGGTAGGACATGTGTCCTGTTGAAGATAACTGGCTGATGGTAGGACATGTGTCCTGTTGAAGATAACTGGCTAACTGTGCTGATGGTAGGACATGTGTCCTGTTGAAGATAACTGGCTGATGGTAGGACATGTGTCCTGTTGAAGATAACTGGCTGATGGTAGGACATGTGTCCTGTTGAAGATAACTGGCTGATGGTAGGACATGTGTCCTGTTGAAGATAACTGGCTGATGGTAGGACATGTGTCCTGTTGAAGATAACTGGCTGATGGTAGGACATGTGTCCTGTTGAAGATAACTGATGGTGATGGTAGGACATGTGTCCTGTTGAAGATAACTGGCTGATGGTAGGACATGTGTCCTGTTGAAGATAACTGGCTGATGGTAGGACATGTGTCCTGTTGAAGATAACTGGCTGATGGTAGGACATGTGTTGAAGATAACTGGCTGATGGTAGGACATGTGTCCTGTTGAAGATAACTGGCTGATGGTAGGACATGTGTCCTGTTGAAGATAACTGGCTGATGGTAGGACATGTGTCCTGTTGAAGATAACTGGCTGATGGTAGGACATGTGTCCTGTTGAAGATAACTGGCTGATGGTAGGACATGTGTCCTGTTGAAGATAACTGTCTGATGGTAGGACATGTGTCCTGTTGAAGGCTGATGGTAGGACATGTGTCTGGCTGATGGTAGGACATGTGTCCTGTTGAAGATAACTGGCTGATGGTAGGACATGTGTCCTGTTGAAGATAACTGGCTGATGGTAGGACATGTGTCTGGCTGATGGTAGGACATGTGTCCTGTTGAAGCTGAACTGGCTGATGGTAGGACATGTGTCCTGTTGAAGATAACTGGCTGATGGTAGGACATGTGTCCTGTTGAAGATAACTGGCTGATGGTAGGACATGTGTCCTGTTGAAGATAACTGGCTGATGGTAGGACATGTGTCCTGTTGAAGATAACTGGCTGATGGTAGGACATGTGTCTGGAAGATGATGGTAGGACATGTGTCCTGTTGAAGATAACTGGCTGATGGTAGGACATGTGTCCTGTTGAAGATAACTGGCTGATGGTAGGACATGTGTCTGGCTGATGGTAGGACATGTGTCCTGTTGAAGATAACTGGCTGATGGTAGGACATGTGTCCTGTTGAAGATAACTGGCTGATGGTAGGACATGTGTCCTGTTGAAGATAACTGGCTGACTGTCTGGCTGATGGTAGGACATGTGTCCTGTTGAAGATAACTGGCTGATGGTAGGACATGTGTCCTGTTGAAGATAACTGGCTGATGGTAGGACATGTGTCCTGTTGAAGATAACTGGCTGATGGTAGGACATGTGTCCTGTTGAAGATAACTGGCTGATGGTAGGACATGTGTCCTGGAAGGTAACTGTCTGATGGTAGGACATGTGTCCTGTTGAAGATAACTGGCTGATGGTAGGACATGTGTCCTGTTGAAGATAACTGGCTGATGGTAGGACATGTGTCCTGTTGAAGATAACTGGCTGATGGTAGGACATGTGTCTGGCTGATGGTAGGACATGTGTCCTGTTGAAGATAACTGGCTGATGGTAGGACATGTGTCCTGTTGAAGATAACTGGCTGATGGTAGGACATGTGTCCTGTTGAAGATAACTGGCTGATGGTAGGACATGTGTCTGCTGATGGTAGGACATGTGTCCTGTTGAAGATAACTGGCTGATGGTAGGACATGTGTCCTGTTGAAGGATAACTGGCTGATGGTAGGACATGTGTCCTGTTGAAGATAACTGGCT
This sequence comes from Oncorhynchus nerka, assembly GCF_034236695.1. Taxonomy (NCBI): domain Eukaryota; kingdom Metazoa; phylum Chordata; class Actinopteri; order Salmoniformes; family Salmonidae; genus Oncorhynchus; species Oncorhynchus nerka. The sequence continues at coordinate 69,089 of NW_027040246.1, forward strand.
GATGGTAGGACATGTGTCCTGTTGAAGATAACTGGCTGATGGTAGGACATGTGTCCTGTTGAAGATAACTGGCTGATGGTAGGACATGTGTCCTGTTGAAGATAACTGGCTGATGGTAGGACATGTGTCCTGTTGAAGATAACTGGCTGATGGTAGGACATGTGTCCTGTTGAAGATAACTGGCTGATGGTAGGACATGTGTCCTGTTGAAGATAACTGGCTGATGGTAGGACATGTGTCCTGATTGAAGATAACTGGCTGATGGTAGGACATGTGTCCTGTTGAAGATAACTGTCTGATGGTAGGACATGTGTCCTGTTGAAGGATAACTGGCTGATGGTAGGACATGTGTCCTGTTGAAGATAACTGTCTGATGGTAGGACATGTGTCCTGTTGAAGATAACTGGCTGATGGTAGGACATGTGTCCTGTTGAAGATAACTGGCTGATGGTAGGACATGTGTCCTGTTGAAGATAACTGGCTGATGGTAACTGGCTGATGGTAGGACATGTGTCCTGTTGAAGATAACTGGCTGATGGTAGGACATGTGTCCTGTTGAAGATAACTGGCTGATGGTAGGACATGTGTCTGATGGTAGGACATGTGTCCTGTTGAAGATAACTGGCTGATGGTAGGACATGTGTCCTGTTGAAGATAACTGGCTGATGGTAGGACATGTGTCCTGTTGAAGATAACTGATGGTAGGACATGTGTCCTGTTGAAGATAACTGGCTGATGGTAGGACATGTGTCCTGTTGAAGATAACTGGCTGATGGTAGGACATGTGTCCTGTTGAAGATAACTGGCTGATGGTAGGACATGTGTCCTGTTGAAGATAACTGGCTGATGGTAGGACATGTGTCCTGTTGAAGATAATGGCTGATGGTAGGACATGTGTCCTGTTGAAGATAACTGGCTGATGGTAGGACATGTGTCCTGTTGAAGATAACTGTCTGATGGTAGGACATGTGTCCTGTTGAAGATAACTGGCTGATGGTAGGACATGTAGGACATGGTAGGACATGTCCTGTTGAAGATAACTGGCTGATGGTAGGACATGTGTCCTGTTGAAGATAACTGTCTGATGGTAGGACATGTGTCCTGTTGAAGATAACTGGCTGATGGTAGGACATGTGTCCTGTTGAAGATAACTGGCTGATGGTAGGACATGTGTCCTGATGGTGGACATGTGTCCTGTTGAAGATAACTGGCTGTGGCTGATGGTAGGACATGTGTCCTGTTGAAGATAACTGGCTGATGGTAGGACATGTGTCCTGTTGAAGATAACTGGCTGATGGTAGGACATGTGTCCTGTTGAAGATAACTGGCTGATGGTAGGACATGTGTCCTGTTGAAGATACTGTCTGATGGTAGGACATGTGTCCTGTTGAAGATAACTGGCTGATGGTAGGACATGTGTCCTGTTGAAGATAACTGGCTGATGGTAGGACATGTGTCCTGTTGACAGTCCTAACTGGCTGATGGTAGGACATGTGTCCTGTTGAAGATAACTGGCTGATGGTAGGACATGTGTCCTGTTGAAGATAACTGGCTGATGGTAGGACATGTGTCCTGTTGAAGATAACTGGCTGATGGTAGGACATGTGTGTTGAAGCTGATGGTAGGACATGTGTCCTGTTGAAGATAACTGGCTGATGGTAGGACATGTGTCCTGTTGAAGATAACTGGCTGATGGTAGGACATGTGTCCTGTTGAAGATAACTGGCTGATGGTAGGACATGTGTCCTGTTGAAGATAACTGTCTGATGGTAGGACATGTGTCCTGTTGAAGATAACTGGCTGATGGTAGGACATGTGTCCTGTTGAAGATAACTGGCTGATGGTAGGACATGTGTCCTGTTGAAGATAACTGGCTGATGGTAGGACATGTGTCCTGTTGAAGATAACTGGCTGATGGTAGGACATGTGTCTGGCTGATGGTAGGACATGTGTCCTGTTGAAGATAACTGGCTGATGGTAGGACATGTGTCCTGTTGAAGATAACTGGCTGATGGTAGGACATGTGTCCTGTTGAAGATAACTGGCTGATGGTAGGACATGGTATGGACATGTGTCCTGTTGAAGATAACTGGCTGATGGTAGGACATGTGTCCTGTTGAAGATAACTGGCTGATGGTAGGACATGTGTCCTGTTGAAGATAACTGGCTGATGGTAGGACATGTGTCCTGTTGAAGATAACTGGCTGATGGTAGGACATGTGTCCTGTTGAAGATAACTGGCTGATGGTAGGACATGTGTCCTGTTGAAGATAACTGGCTGATGGTAGGACATGTGTCCTGTTGAAGATAACTGGCTGATGGTAGGACATGTGTCTGTCTGATGGTAGGACATGTGTCCTGTTGAAGCTAACTGGCTGATGGTAGGACATGTGTCCTGTTGAAGATAACTGGCTGATGGTAGGACATGTGTCTGATGGTAGGACATGTGTCCTGTTGAAGATAACTGTCTGATGGTAGGACATGTGTCCTGTGTAACTGGCTGATGGTAGGACATGTGTCCTGTTGAAGATAACTGGCTGATGGTAGGACATGTGTCTGGCTGATGGTAGGACATGTGTCCTGTTGAAGATAACTGGCTGATGGTAGGACATGTGTCCTGTTGAGGATAACTGGCTGATGGTAGGACATGTGTCCTGTTGAAGCTAACTGGCTGATGGTAGGACATGTGTCCTGTTGAAGATAACTGGCTGATGGTAGGACATGTGTCCTGTTGAAGATAACTGGCTGATGGTAGGACATGTGTCCTGTTGAAGATAACTGGCTGATGGTAGGACATGTGTCCTGTTGAGAGATAACTGGCTGATGGTAGGACATGTGTCCTGTTGAAGATAACTGGCTGATGGTAGGACATGTGTCCTGTTGAAGATAACTGGCTGATGGTAGGACATGTGTCCTGTTGAAGATAACTGGCTGATGGTAGGACATGTGTCCTGAAGATAACTGGGTAGGACATGTGTCCTGTTGAAGATAACTGGCTGATGGTAGGACATGTGTCCTGTTGAAGATAACTGTCTGATGGTAGGACATGTGTCCTGTTGAAGATAACTGGCTGATGGTAGGACATGTGTCCTGTTGAAGATAACTGTCTGATGGTGAGGACATGTGTCCTGTTGAAGATAACTGGCTGATGGTAGGACATGTGTCCTGTTGAAGATAACTGGCTGATGGTAGGACATGTGTCCTGTTGAAGATAACTGGCTGATGGTAGGACATGTGTCCTGTTGAAGATAACTGGCTGATGGTAGGACATGTGTCTGGCTGATGGTAGGACATGTGTCCTGTTGAAGATAACTGGCTGATGGTAGGACATGTGTCCTGTTGAAGATAACTGGCTGATGGTAGGACATGTGTCTGATGGTAGGACATGTGTCCTGTTGAAGATAACTGGCTGATGGTAGGACATGTGTCCTGTTGAAGATAACTGGCTGATGGTAGGACATGTGTCCTGTTGAAGATAACTGGCTGATGGTAGGACATGTGTCTGGCTGATGGTAGGACATGTGTCCTGTTGAAGATAACTGGCTGATGGTAGGACATGTGTCCTGTTGAAGATAACTGGCTGATGGTAGGACATGTGTCCTGATTGGACATGTGTCCTGTTGAAGATAACTGGCTGATGGTAGGACATGTGTCCTGTTGAGGACATGTGTCCTGGCTGACATGTGTCTGGCTGATGGTAGGACATGTGTCCTGTTGAAGATAACTGGCTGATGGTAGGACATTGTCCTGTGTCTGGCTGATGGTAGGACATGTGTCCTGTTGAAGATAACTGGCTGATGGTAGGACATGTGTCTGATGGTGAAGATAACTGTCTGATGGTAGGACATGTGTCCTGTTGAAGATAACTGTTGATGGTAGGACATAACTGTGTCTGATGGTAGGACATGTGTCCTGTTGAAGATAACTGGCTGATGGTAGGACATGTGTCCTGTTGAAGATAACTGGCTGATGGTAGGACATGTGTCTGGCTGATGGTAGGACATGTGTCCTGTTGAAGATAACTGGCTGATGGTAGGACATGTGTCCTGTTGAAGATAACTGGCTGATGGTAGGACATGTGTCCTGTTGAAGATAACTGGCTGATGGTAGGACATGTGTCCTGTTGAAGATAACTGGCTGATGGTAGGACATGTGTCCTGTTGAAGATAACTGGCTGATGGTAGGATGTGTCCTGTTGAAGACTGTGTCTGATGGTAGGACATGTGTCCTGTTGAAGATAACTGGCTGATGGTAGGACATGTGTCCTGTTGAAGATAACTGGCTGATGGTAGGACATGTGTCCTGATGGTAGGACATGTGTCCTGTTGAAGATAACTGGCTGATGGTAGGACATGTGTCCTGTTGAAGATAACTGGCTGATGGTAGGACATGTGTCCTGTTGAAGATAACTGGCTGATGGTAGGACATGTGTCCTGTTGAAGATAACTGATGGTAGGACATGTGTCCTGTTGAAGATAACTGGCTGATGGTAGGACATGTGTCCTGTTGAAGATAACTGGCTGATGGTAGGACATGTGTCTGTTGAAGATAACTGGCTGATGTGTCCTGTTGAAGATAACTGGCTGATGGTAGGACATGTGTCCTGTTGAAGATAACTGATGGTAGGACATGTGTCCTGTTGAAGATAACTGGCTGATGGTAGGACATGTGTCCTGTTGAAGATAACTGGCTGATGGTAGGACATGTGTCCTGGAAGGAACTGATGGTAGGACATGTGTCCTGATGAAGACAACTGTTGCTGGCTGATGGTAGGACATGTGTCCTGTTGAAGATAACTGGCTGATGGTAGGACATGTGTCCTGATGGTAGGACATGTGTCCTGTTGAAGATAACTGGCTGATGGTAGGACATGTGTCCTGTTGAAGATAACTGGCTGATGGTAGGACATGTGTCCTGTTGAAGATAACTGGCTGATGGTAGGACATGTGTCTGGCTGATGGTAGGACATGTGTCCTGTTGAAGATAACTGGCTGATGGTAGGACATGTGTCCTGTTGAAGATAACTGGCTGATGGTAGGACATGTGTCCTGTTGACATGGTAGGACATGTCCTGTTGAAGATAACTGGCTGATGGTAGGACATGTGTCCTGTTGAAGATAACTGGCTGATGGTAGGACATGTGTCCTGTTGAAGATAACTGGCTGATGGTAGGACATGTGTCCTGTTGAAGATAACTGGCTGATGGTAGGACATGTGTCCTGTTGAAGATAACTGGCTGATGGTAGGACATGTGTCCTGTTGAATGGTAGGACATGTGTCTGGCTGATGGTAGGACATGTGTCCTGTTGAAGGTTAACTGTCTGATGGTAGGACATGTGTCCTGTTGAAGATAACTGGCTGATGGTAGGACATGTGTCCTGTTGAAGCTAACTGGCTGATGGTAGGACATGTGTCCTGTTGAAGGTAACTGGCTGATGGTAGGACATGTGTCCTGTTGAAGGTAACTGGCTGATGGTAGGACATGTGTCCTGTTGAAGATAACTGGCTGATGGTAGGACATGTGTCCTGTTGAAGATAACTGGCTGATGGTAGGACATGTGTCTGGCTGATGGTAGGACATGGCTGTCCTGTTGAAGATAACTGGCTGATGGTAGGACATGTGTCCTGTTGAAGATAACTGTCTGATGGTAGGACATGTGTCCTGTTGAAGATAACTGGCTGATGGTAGGACATGTGTCCTGTTGAAGATAACTGGCTGATGGTAGGACATGTGTCTGGCTGATGGTAGGACATGTGTCCTGTTGAAGATAACTGGCTGATGGTAGGACATGTGTCCTGTTGAAGATAACTGGCTGATGGTAGGACATGTGTCCTGTTGAAGATAACTGGCTGATGGTAGGACATGTGTCCTGTTGAAGATAACTGGCTGATGGTAGGACATGTGTCCTGTTGAAGATAACTGTGATGGTAGGACATGTGTCCTGTTGAAGATAACTGGCTGATGGTAGGACATGTGTCCTGTTGATAACTGGCTGATGGTAGGACATGTGTCCTGTTGAAGATAACTGGCTGATGGTAGGACATGTGTCCTGTTGAAGATAACTGGCTGATGGTAGGACATGTGTCCTGTTGAAGCTAACTGGCTGATGGTAGGACATGTGTCTGGCTGATGGTAGGACATGTGTCCTGTTGAAGATAACTGGCTGATGGTAGGACATGTGTCCTGTTGAAGATAACTGGCTGATGGTAGGACATGTGTCCTGTTGAAGATAACTGGCTGATGGTAGGGCATGTGTCTGGCTGATGGTAGGACATGTGTCCTGTTGAAGATAACTGGCTGATGGTAGGACATGTGTCTGGCTGATGGTAGGACATGTGTCCTGTTGAAGATAACTGGCTGATGGTAGGACATGTGTCCTGTTGAAGATAACTGGCTGATGGTAGGACATGTGTCCTGTTGAAGATAACTGGCTGATGGTAGGACATGTGTCCTGTTGAAGATAACTGGCTGATGGTAGGACATGTGTCCTGTTGAAGATAACTGGCTGATGGTAGGACATGTGTCCTGTTGAAGATAACTGGCTGATGGTAGGACATGTGTCCTGATGGTGGACATGTGTCCTGTTGAAGATAACTGGCTGATGGTAGGACATGTGTCCTGTTGAAGATAACTGGCTGATGGTAGGACATGTGTCCTGTTGAAGATAACTGGCTGATGGTAGGACATGTGTCCTGTTGAAGATAACTGGCTGATGGTAGGACATGTGTCCTGTTGAAGATAACTGGCTGATGGTAGGACATGCTGATGGTAGGACATGTGTCCTGTTGAAGATAACTGGCTGATGGTAGGACATGTGTCCTGTTGAAGATAACTGGCTGATGGTAGGACATGTGTCCTGTTGAAGATAACTGGCTGATGGTAGGACATGTGTCCTGTTGAAGATAACTGGCTGATGGTAGGACATGTGTCCTGTTGAAGATAACTGGCTGATGGTAGGACATGTGTCCTGTTGAAGATAACTGGCTGATGGTAGGACATGTGTCCTGTTGAAGATAACTGGCTGATGGTAGGACATGTGTCCTGTTGAAGATAACTGGCTGATGGTAGGACATGTGTCCTGTTGAAGATAACTGGCTGATGGTAGGACATGTGTCCTGTTGAAGATAACTGGCTGATGGTAGGACATGTGTCCTGTTGAAGATAACTGGCTGATGGTAGGACATGTGTCTGTTGAAGATAACTGGGTAGGACATGTGTCCTGTTGAAGATAACTGGCTGATGGTAGGACATGTGTCTGGCTGATGGTAGGACATGTGTCCTGTTGAAGATAACTGGCTGATGGTAGGACATGTGTCCTGTTGAAGATAACTGGCTGATGGTAGGACATGTGTCTGGCTGATGGTAGGACATGTGTCCTGTTGAAGATAACTGTCTGATGGTAGGACATGTGTCCTGTTGAAGATAACTGGCTGATGGTAGGACATGTGTCCTGTTGAAGATAACTGGCTGATGGTAGGACATGTGTCTGGCTGATGGTAGGACATGTGTCCTGTTGAAGCTAACTGGCTGATGGTAGGACATGTGTCCTGTTGAAGATAACTGGCTGATGGTAGGACATGTGTCCTGTTGAAGCATGATGGCTGATGGTAGGACATGTGTCCTGTTGAAGATAACTGGCTGATGGTAGGACATGTGTCCTGTTGAAGATAACTGTCTGATGGTAGGACATGTGTCCTGTTGAAGATAACTGGCTGATGGTAGGACATGTGTCCTGTTGAAGATAACTGGCTGATGGTAGGACATGTGTCCTGTTGAAGATAACTGGCTGATGGTAGGACATGTGTCCTGTTGAAGATAACTGGCTGATGGTAGGACATGTGTCCTGTTGAAGATAACTGGCTGATGGTAGGACATGTGTCCTGTTGAAGATAACTGGCTGATGGTAGGACATGTGTCCTGTTGAAGATAACTGGCTGATGGTAGGACATGTGTCCTGTTGAAGATAACTGGCTGATGGTAGGACATGTGTCCTGTTGAAGATAACTGGCTGATGGTAGGACATGTGTCCTGTTGAAGATAACTGGCTGATGGTAGGACATGTGTCCTGTTGAAGATAACTGGCTGATGGTAGGACATGTGTCCTGTTGAAGATAACTGGCTGATGGTAGGACATGTGTCCTGTTGAAGATAACTGGCTGATGGTAGGACATGTGTCCTGTTGAAGATAACTGGCTGATGGTAGGACATGTGTCCTGTTGAAGATAACTGGCTGATGGTAGGACATGTGTCCTGTTGAAGATAACTGGCTGATGGTAGGACATGTGTAGGACATGTGTCCTGTTGAAGATAACTGGCTGATGGTAGGACATGTGTCCTGTTGAAGATAACTGGCTGATGGTAGGACATGTGTCCTGTTGAAGATAACTGGCTGATGGTAGGACATGTGTCCTGTTGAAGATAACTGGCTGATGGTAGGACATGTGTCTGGCTGATGTGTGTCCTGTTGAAGATAACTGGCTGATGGTAGGACATGTGTCATGTGTCTGGCTGATGGTGACATGTGTCCTGTTGAAGATAACTGGCTGATGGTAGGACATGTGTCCTGTTGAAGATAACTGGCTGATGGTAGGACATGTGTCCTGTTGAAGATAACTGGCTGATGGTAGGACATGTGTCCTGTTGAGCTAACTGGCTGATGGTAGGACATGTGTCCTGTTGAAGATAACTGGCTGATGGTAGGACATGTGTCCTGTTGAAGATAACTGGCTGATGGTAGGACATGTGTCTGGCTGATGGTAGGACATGTGTCCTGTTGAAGATAACTGGCTGATGGTAGGACATGTGTCCTGTTGAAGATAACTGGCTGATGGTAGGACATGTGTCCTGTTGAAGATAACTGGCTGATGGTAGGACATGTGTCCTGTTGAAGATAACTGGCTGATGGTAGGACATGTGTCCTGTTGAAGATAACTGGCTGATGGTAGGACATGTGTCCTGTTGAGGATAACTGGCTGATGGTAGGACATGTGTCCTGTTGAAGATAACTGGCTGATGGTAGGACATGTGTCCTGTTGAAGCTAACTGGCTGATGGTAGGACATGTGTCCTGTTGAAGATAACTGTCTGATGGTAGGACATGTGTCCTGTTGAAGATAACTGTCTGATGGTAGGACATGTGTCCTGTTGAAGCTAACTGTCTGATGGTAGGACATGTGTCCTGTTGAAGGTTACTGTCTGATGGTAGGACATGTGTCCTGTTGAAGGTTACTGTCTGATGGTAGGACATGTGTCCTGTTGAGGATAACTGGCTGATGGTAGGACATGTGTCCTGTTGAAGATAACTGGCTGATGGTAGGACATGTGTCTGGCTGATGGTAGGACATTTGTCCTGTTGAAGCTAACTGGCTGATGGTAGGACATGTGTCTGGCTGATGGTAGGACATGTGTCCTGTTGAAGATAACTGGCTGATGGTAGGACATGTGTCCTGTTGAAGATAACTGGCTGATGGTAGGACATGTGTCCTGTTGAAGATAACTGGCTGATGGTAGGACATGTGTCCTGTTGAAGATAACTGGCTGATGGTAGGACATGTGTCCTGTTGAGGATAACTGGCTGATGGTAGGACATGTGTCCTGTTGAAGCTAACTGGCTGATGGTAGGACATGTGTCCTGTTGAGGATAACTGTCTGATGGTAGGACATGTGTCCTGTTGAAGATAACTGTCTGATGGTAGGACATGTGTCCTGTTGAAGATAACTGGCTGATGGTAGGACATGTGTCATGTTGAAGATAACTGGCTGATGGGAGGACATGTGTCCTGTTGAAGATAACTGGCTGATGGTAGGACATGTGTCCTGTTGAAGCTAACTGGCTGATGGTAGGACATGTGTCTGGCTGATGGTAGGACATGTGTCCTGTTGAAGATAACTGGCTGATGGGACATGTGTCCTGTTGAAGATAACTGGACATGTGTCCTGTTCAAGATAACTGGCTGATGGTAGGGCATGTGTCCTGTTCAAGATAACTGGCTGATGGTAGGGCATGTGTCTGGCTGATGGTAGGACATGTGTCCTGTTGAAGATAACTGGCTGATGGTAGGACATGTGTCTGGCTGATGGTAGGACATGTGTCCTGTTGAAGATAACTGGCTGATGGTAGGACATGTGTCCTGTTGAAGATAACTGGCTGATGGTAGGACATGTGTCCTGTTGAGGATAACTGTCTGATGGTAGGACATGTGTCCTGTTGAAGATAACTGACTGATGGTAGGACATGTGTCCTGTTGAAGATAACTGGCTGATGGTAGGACATGTGTCCTGTTGAAGATAACTGGCTGATGGTAGGACATGTGTCCTGTTGAAGCTAACTGGCTGATGGTAGGACATGTGTCCTGTTGAAGATAACTGGCTGATGGTAGGACATGTGTCTGGCTGATGGTAGGACATGTGTCCTGTTGAAGATAACTGGCTGATGGTAGGACATGTGTCCTGTTGAGGATAACTGGCTGATGGTAGGACATGTGTCCTGTTGATGATAACTGGCTGATGGTAGCACATGTGTCTGGCTGATGGTAGGACATGTGTCCTGTTGAAGCTAACTGTCTGATGGTAGGACATGTGTCCTGTTGAAGCTAACTGGCTGATGGTAGGACATGTCTCCTGTTGAAGGTAACTGTCTGATGGTAGGACATGTGTCCTGTTGAAGCTAACTGGCTGATGGTAGGACATGTGTCCTGTTGAGGATAACTGGCTGATGGGAGGACATGTGTCCTGTTGAAGATAACTGGCTGATGGTAGGACATGTGTCCTGTTGAAGATAACTGGCTGATGGTAGGACATGTGTCCTGTTGAAGATAACTGGCTGATGGTAGGACATGTGTCCTGTTGAAGATAACTGGCTGATGGTAGGACATGTGTCCTGTTGAAGATAACTGGCTGATGGTAGGACATGTGTCCTGTTGAAGCTAACTGTCTGATGGTAGGACATGTGTCCTGTTGAAGGTAACTGGCTGATGGTAGGACATGTGTCCTGTTGAATAACTGGCTGATGGTAGGACATGTGTCCTGTTGAAGATAACTGGCTGATGGTAGGACATGTCTGCTGATGGTAGGACATGTGTCCTGTTGAAGATAACTGGCTGATGGTAGGACATGTGTCCTGTTGAAGATAACTGTCTGATGGTAGGACATGTGTCCTGTTGAGGATAACTGGCTGATGGTAGGACATGTGTCCTGTTGAAGAAAACTGTCTGATGGTAGGACATGTGTCTGGCTGATGGTAGGACATGTGTCCTGTTGAGGATAACTGGCTGATGGTAGGACATGTGTCCTGTTGAAGATAACTGGCTGATGGTAGGACATGTGTCCTGTTGAGGATAACTGTCTGATGGTAGGACATGTGTCCTGTTGAAGATAACTGGCTGATGGCTGATGGTAGGACATGTGTCTGATAACTGGCTGATGGAGGACATGTGTCCTGTTGAAGATAACTGGCTGATGGTAGGACATGTGTCCTGTTGAAGCCTGTTGATGGTAGGACATGTGTCTGGCTGATGGTGGTAGGACATGTGTCCTGTTGAAGATAACTGTCTGATGGTAGGACATGTGTCCTGTTGAAGATAACTGTCTGATGGTAGGACATGTGTCCTGTTGAGGATAACTGGCTGATGGTAGGACATGTGTCCTGTTGAAGATAACTGGCTGATGGTAGGACATGTGTCTGGCTGATGGTAGGACATGTGTCCTGTTGAAGATAACTGGCTGATGGTAGGACATGTGTCCTGTTGAAGATAACTGGCTGATGGTAGGACATGTGTCCTGTTGAAGATAACTGGCTGATGGTAGGACATGTGTCCTGTTGAAGATAACTGGCTGATGGTAGGACATGTGTCCTGTTGAAGATAACTGGCTGATGGTAGGACATGTGTCCTGTTGAGGATAACTGGCTGATGGTAGGACATGTGTCCTGTTGAAGATAACTGGCTGATGGTAGGACATGTGTCCTGTTGAAGATAACTGGCTGATGGTAGGACATGTGTCCTGTTGAAGCTAACTGGCTGATGGTAGGACATGTGTCCTGTTGAAGATAACTGTCTGATGGTAGGACATGTGTCCTGTTGAAGATAACTGTCTGATGGTAGGACATGTGTCCTGTTGAAGGATAACTGGCTGATGGTAGGACATGTGTCCTGTTGAAGATAACTGGCTGATGGTAGGACACTGGCTGATGGTAGGACATGTGTCCTGTTGAAGCTAACTGGCTGATGGTAGGACATGTGTCTGTTGAAGATAACTGATGGTAGGACATGTGTCCTGTTGAAGATAACTGGCTGATGGTAGGACATGTGTCCTGTTGAAGATAACTGGCTGATGGTAGGACATGTGTCCTGTTGATGTGTCTGGCTGATGGTAGGACATGTGTCCTGTTGAAACTGCTAACTGGCTGATGGTAGGACATGTGTCCTGTTGAAGATAACTGGCTGATGGTAGGACATGTGTCCTGTTGAAGATAACTGGCTGATGGTAGGACATGTGTCCTGTTGAAGATAACTGGCTGATGGTAGGACATGTGTCCTGTTGAAGATAACTGGCTGATGGTAGGACATGTGTCTGGCTGATGTAGGACATGTGTCCTGTTGAAGATAACTGGCTGATGGTAGGACATGTGTCCTGTTGAAGAACTGGCTGATGGTAGGACATGTGTCTGGCTGATGGTAGGACATGTGTCCTGTTGAAGATAACTGGCTGATGGTAGGACATGTGTCCTGTTGAAGATAACTGGCTGATGGTAGGACATGTGTCCTGTTGAAGATAACATGTGTCTGATGGTAGGACATGTGTCCTGTTGAAGATAACTGGCTGATGGTAGGACATGTGTCCTGTTGAAGATAACTGGCTGATGGTAGGACATGTGTCCTGTTGAAGGATGACTGGATGGTAGGACATGTGTCCTGTTGAAGATAACTGGCTGATGGTAGGACATGTGTCCTGTTGATGGTGATGGACATGTGTCCTGTTGAAGATAACTGGCTGATGGTAGGACATGTGTCCTGTTGAAGATAACTGGCTGATGGTAGGACATGTGTCCTGTTGACATGTAAGATAACTGGCTGATGGTAGGACATGTGTCCTGTTGAAGATAACTGGCTGATGGTAGGACATGTGTCCTGTCTGAAGCTGATGGTAGGACATGTGTCCTGTTGAAGATAACTGGCTGATGGTAGGACATGTGTCCTGTTGAAGATAACTGGCTGATGGTAGGACATGTGTCCTGTTGAAGATAACTGGCTGATGGTAGGACATGTGTCTGGCTGATGGTAGGACATGTGTCCTGTTGAAGATAACTGGCTGATGGTAGGACATGTGTCCTGTTGAAGATAACTGGCTGATGGTAGGACATGTGTCCTGTTGAAGATAACTGGCTGATGGTAGGACATGTGTCCTGTTGAAGATAACTGGCTGATGGTAGGACATGTGTCCTGTTGAAGATAACTGGCTGATGGTAGGACATGTGTCCTGTTGAAGATAACTGGCTGATGGTAGGACATGTGTCCTGTTGAAGATAACTGGCTGATGGTAGGACATGTGTCCTGTTGAAGATAACTGGCTGATGGTAGGACATGTGTCCTGTTGAAGATAACTGGCTGATGGTAGGACATGTGTCCTGATGGTGGACATGTGTCCTGTTGAAGATAACTGGCTGATGGTAGGACATGTGTCCTGTTGAAGATAACTGTCTGATGGTAGGACATGTGTCCTGTTGAATAACTGATGATGGTAGGACATGTGTCCTGTTGAAGGTTAACTGTCTGATGGTAGGACATGTGTCCTGTTGAAGATAACTGGCTGATGGTAGGACATGTGTCCTGTTGAAGATAACTGGCTGATGGTAGGACATGTGTCCTGTTGAAGATAACTGGCTGATGGTAGGACATGTGTCTGGCTGATGGTAGGACATGTGTCCTGTTGAAGCTAACTGGCTGATGGTAGGACATGTGTCCTGTTGAAGATAACTGTCTGATGGTAGGACATGTGTCCTGTTGAGATAACTGGCTGATGGTAGGACATGTGTCCTGTTGAAGATAACTGGCTGATGGTAGGACATGTGTCTGGACATGTGTCCTGTTGAGGATAACTGGCTGATGGTAGGACATGTGTCCTGTTGAAGATAACTGGCTGATGGTAGGACATGTGTCCTGTTGAAGATAACTGGCTGATGGTAGGACATGTGTCCTGTTGAAGATAACTGGCTGATGGTAGGACATGTGTCCTGTTGAATAACTGTCTGATGGTAGGACATGTGTCCTGTTGAAGATAACTGGATGGTAGGACATGTGTCCTGTTGAAGATAACTGATGGTAGGACATGTGTCCTGTTGAAGATAACTGGCTGATGGTAGGACATGTGTCCTGTTGAAGATAACTGGCTGATGGTAGGACATGTGTCCTGTTGAAGATAACTGGCTGATGGTAGGACATGTGTCTGGCTGATGGTAGGACATGTGTCCTGTTGAAGATAACTGGCTGATGGTAGGACATGTGTCCTGTTGAAGATAACTGTCTGATGGTAGGACATGTGTCCTGTTGAAGATAACTGGCTGATGGTAGGACATGTGTCCTGTTGAAGATAACTGGCTGATGGTAGGACATGTGTCTGGCTGATGGTAGGACATGTGTCCTGTTGAAGATAACTGGCTGATGGTAGGACATGTGTCCTGTTGAAGATAACTGGCTGATGGTAGGACATGTGTCCTGTTGAAGATAACTGGCTGATGGTAGGACATGTGTCCTGTTGAAGATAACTGGCTGATGGTAGGACATGTGTCCTGTTGAAGATAACTGGCTGATGGTAGGACATGTGTCCTGTTGAAGATAACTGGCTGATGGTAGGACATGTGTCCTGTTGAAGATAACTGGCTGATGGTAGGACATGTGTGATGGTAGGACATGTGTCCTGTTGAAGATAACTGGCTGATGGTAGGACATGTGTCCTGTTGAAGATAACTGTCTGATGGTAGGACATGTGTCCTGTTGAAGATAACTGGCTGATGGTAGGACATGTGTCCTGTTGAAGATAACTGGCTGATGGTAGGACATGTGTCCTGTGGTGGACATGATAACTGGCTGATGGTAGGACATGTGTCCTGTTGAAGATAACTGGCTGATGGTAGGACATGTGTCCTGTTGAAGATAACTGGCTGATGGTAGGACATGTGTCCTGTTGAAGATAACTGGCTGATGGTAGGACATGTGTCTGGCTGATGGTAGGACATGTGTCCTGTTGAAGATAACTGGCTGATGGTAGGACATGTGTCCTGTTGAAGATAACTGGCTGATGGTAGGACATGTGTCCTGTTGAAGATAACTGGCTGATGGTAGGACATGTGTCCTGTTGAAGATAACTGGCTGATGGTAGGACATGTGTCCTGTTGAAGATAACTGGCTGATGGTAGGACATGTGTCCTGTTGAAGATAACTGGCTGATGGTAGGACATGTGTCCTGTTGAAGATAACTGGTGATGGTAGGACATGTGTCCTGTTGAAGATAACTGGCTGATGGTAGGACATGTGTCCTGTTGAAGATAACTGGCTGATGGTAGGACATGTGTCCTGTTGAAGATAACTGGCTGATGGTAGGACATGTGTCCTGTTGAAGATAACTGGCTGATGGTAGGACATGTGTCCTGTTGAAGATAACTGGCTGATGGTAGGACATGTGTCCTGTTGAAGATAACTGGCTGATGGTAGGACATGTGTCCTGTTGAAGATAACTGGCTGATGGTAGGACATGTGTCCTGTTGAAGCTAACTGGCTGATGGTAGGACATGTGTCTGGCTGATGGTAGGACATGTGTCCTGTTGAAGATAACTGTCTGATGGTAGGACATGTGTCCTGTTGAAGATAACTGTCTGATGGTAGGACATGTGTCCTGTTGAAGATAACTGGCTGATGGTAGGACATGTGTCCTGTTGAAGATAACTGGCTGATGGTAGGACATGTGTCTGGCTGATGGTAGGACATGTGTCCTGTTGAAGCTAACTGGCTGATGGTAGGACATGTGTCCTGTTGAAGATAACTGGCTGATGGTAGGACATGTGTCCTGTTGAAGATAACTGGCTGATGGTAGGACATGTGTCCTGTTGAAGATAACTGTCTGATGGTAGGACATGTGTCTGGCTGATGGTAGGACATGTGTCCTGTTGAAGATAACTGGCTGATGGTAGGACATGTGTCCTGTTGAAGATAACTGGCTGATGGTAGGACATGTGTCCTGTTGAGGATAACTGGCTGATGGTAGGACATGTGTCCTGTTGAAGATAACTGGCTGATGGTAGGACATGTGTCCTGTTGAAGATAACTGGCTGATGGTAGGACATGTGTCCTGTTGAAGATAACTGGCTGATGGTAGGACATGTGTCCTGTTGAAGAACTGGCTGATGGTAGGACATGTGTCCTGTTGAAGATAACTGGCTGATGGTAGGACATGTGTCCTGTTGAAGATAACTGGCTGATGGTAGGACATGTGTCCTGTTGAAGATAACTGGCTGATGGTAGGACATGTGTCCTGTTGAAGATAACTGGCTGATGGTAGGACATGTGTCCTGATGGTAGGACATTTGTCCTGTTGAAGCTAACTGGCTGATGGTAGGACATGTGTCCTGTTGAAGATAACTGTCTGATGGTAGGACATGTGTCCTGTTGAGGATAACTGGCTGATGGTAGGACATGTGTCCTGTTGAAGATAACTGGCTGATGGTAGGACATGTCCTGTCTGGCTGATGGTAGGACATGTGTCCTGTTGAAGATAACTGGCTGATGGTAGGACATGTGTCCTGTTGAAGATAACTGGCTGATGGTAGGACATGTGTCCTGTTGAAGATAACTGGCTGATGGTAGGACATGTGTCCTGTTGAAGATAACTGGCTGATGGTAGGACATGTGTCTGGCTGATGGTGACATGATAACTGGCTGATGGTAGGACATGTGTCCTGTTGAAGATAACTGGCTGATGGTAGGACATGTGTCCTGTTGAAGATAACTGGCTGATGGTAGGACATGTGTCCTGTTGAAGATAACTGGCTGATGGTAGGACATGTGTCCTGTTGAAGATAACTGGCTGATGGTAGGACATGTGTCCTGTTGAAGATAACTGGCTGATGGTAGGACATGTGTCCTGTTGAAGATAACTGTCTGATGGTAGGACATGTGTCCTGTTGAAGATAACTGGCTGATGGTAGGACATGTGTCCTGTTGAAGATAACTGGCTGATGGTAGGACATGTGTCTGGCTGATGGTAGGACATGTGTCCTGTTGAAGATAACTGGCTGATGGTAGGACATGTGTCCTGTTGAAGATAACTGGCTGATGGTAGGACATGTGTCCTGTTGAAGATAACTGGGACATGTGTCCTGTTGAAGATAACTGGCTGATGGTAGGACATGTGTAACTGGCTGATGGTAGGACATGTGTCCTGTTGAAGATAACTGGCTGATGGTAGGACATGTGTCCTGTTGAAGATAACTGGCTGATGGTAGGACATGTGTCCTGTTGAAGATAACTGGCTGATGGTAGGACATGTGTCCTGTTGAAGATAACTGGCTGATGGTAGGACATGTGTCCTGTTGAAGATAACTGGCTGATGGTAGGACATGTGTCCTGTTGAAGATAACTGGCTGATGGTAGGACATGTGTCCTGTTGAAGATAACTGGCTGATGGTAGGACATGTGTCCTGTTGAAGATAACTGGCTGATGGTAGGACATGTGTCCTGTTGAAGATAACTGGCTGATGGTAGGACATGTGTCCTGTTGAAGATAACTGGCTGATGGTAGGACTGTGTCTGATGGTAGGACATGTGTCCTGTTGAAGATAACTGGCTGATGGTAGGACATGTGTCCTGTTGAAGATAACTGGCTGATGGTAGGACATGTGTCCTGTTGAAGATAACTGGCTGATGGTAGGACATGTGTCCTGTTGAAGATAACTGGCTGGTAGATGGTAGGACATGTGTCCTGTTGAAGATAACTGGCTGATGGTAGGACATGTGTCCTGTTGAAGATAACTGGCTGATGGTAGGACATGTGTCCTGTTGAAGATAACTGATGGTAGGACATGTGTCCTGTTGAAGATAACTGGCTGATGGTAGGACATGTGTCCTGTTGAAGATAACTGGCTGATGGTAGGACATGTGTCCTGTTGAAGATAACTGGCTGATGGTAGGACATGTGTCCTGTTGAACTGATATGGTAGGACATGTGTCTGATGGTAGGACATGTGTCCTGTTGAAGATAACTGGCTGATGGTAGGACATGTGTCCTGTTGAAGATAACTGGCTGATGGTAGGACATGTGTCCTGTTGAAGATAACTGGCTGATGGTAGGACATGTGTCTGGCTGATGGTAGGACATGTGTCCTGTTGAAGATAACTGGCTGATGGTAGGACATGTGTCCTGTTGAAGATAACTGGCTGATGGTAGGACATGTGTCCTGTTGAAGATAACTGGCTGATGGTAGGACATGTGTCCTGTTGAAGATAACTGGCTGATGGTAGGACATGTGTCTGGCTGATGGTAGGACATGTGTCCTGTTGAAGATAACTGGCTGATGGTAGGACATGTGTCCTGTTGAAGATAACTGGCTGATGGTAGGACATGTGTCCTGTTGAAGATAACTGGCTGATGGTAGGACATGTGTCCTGTTGAAGATAACTGGCTGATGGTAGGACATGTGTCCTGTTGAAGATAACTGGCTGATGGTAGGACATGTGTCCTGTTGAAGATAACTGGCTGATGGTAGGACATGTGTCCTGTTGAAGATAACTGGCTGATGGTAGGACATGTGTCCTGTTGAAGATAACTGGTGATGGTACATGTGTCCTGTTGAAGATAACTGGCTGATGGTAGGACATGTGTCCTGTTGAAGATAACTGGCTGATGGTAGGACATGTGTCCTGTTGAAGATAACTGGCTGATGGTAGGACATGTGTCCTGTTGAAGATAACTGGCTGATGGTAGGACATGTGTCCTGTTGAAGATAACTGGCTGATGGTAGGACATGTGTCCTGTTGAAGATAACTGGCTGATGGTAGGACATGTGTCCTGTTGAAGATAACTGGCTGATGGTAGGACATGTGTCCTGTTGAAGATAACTGGCTGATGGTAGGACATGTGTCCTGGCTGATGGTAGGACATGTGTCCTGTTGAAGATAACTGGCTGATGGTAGGACATGTGTCCTGTTGAAGATAACTGGCTGATGGTAGGACATGTGTCCTGTTGAAGATAACTGGCTGATGGTAGGACATGTGTCCTGTTGAAGATAACTGGCTGATGGTAGGACATGTGTCCTGTTGAAGATAACTGGCTGATGGTAGGACATGTGTCCTGTTGAAGATAACTGGCTGATGGTAGGACATGTGTCCTGTTGAAGATAACTGTGTCTGATGGTAGGACATGTGTCCTGTTGAAGATAACTGGCTGATGGTAGGACATGTGTCCTGATGGTGGACATGTGTCCTGTTGAAGATAACTGGCTGATGGTAGGACATGTGTCCTGTTGAAGATAACTGGCTGATGGTAGGACATGTGTCCTGTTGAAGATAACTGGCTGATGGTAGGACATGTGTCTGGCTGATGGTAGGACATGTGTCCTGTTGAAGATAACTGGCTGATGGTAGGACATGTGTCCTGTTGAAGATAACTGGCTGATGGTAGGACATGTGTCCTGTTGAAGATAACTGGCTGATGGTAGGACATGTGTCCTGTTGAAGATAACTGGCTGATGGTAGGACATGTGTCTGTCTGATGGTAGGACATGTGTCCTGTTGAAGATAACTGGCTGATGGGAGGACATGTGTCCTGTTGAAGATAACTGGCTGATGGTAGGACATGTGTCCTGTTGAAGCTAACTGGCTGATGGTAGGACATGTGTCCTGTTGAAGATAACTGGCTGATGGTAGGACATGTGTCTGATGGGTAGGACATGTGTCCTGTTGAATAACTGGCTGATGGTAGGACATGTGTCTGGCTGATGGTAGGACATGTGTCCTGTTGAAGATAACTGTCTGATGGTAGGACATGTGTCCTGTTGAAGCTAACTGGCTGATGGTAGGACATGTGTCCTGTTGAAGATAACTGGCTGATGGTAGGACATGTGTCTGTCTGATGGTAGGACATGTGTCTGGCTGATGGTAGGACATGTGTCTGGCTGATGGTAGGACATGTGTCCTGTTGAAGATAACTGGCTGATGGTATTACATGTGTCTGGCTGATGGTAGGACATGTGTCCTGTTGAAGATAACTGGCTGATGGTAGGACATGTGTCCTGTTGAAGCTAACTGTCTGATGGTAGGACATGTGTCCTGTTGAAGCTAACTGGCTGATGGTAGGACATGTGTCCTGTTGAAGATAACTGGCTGATGGTAGGACATGTGTCCTGTTGAAGATAACTGGCTGATGGTAGGACATGTGTCTGGCTGTCTGATGGTAGGACATGTGTCCTGTTGAAGGATAACTGGCTGATGGTAGGACATGTGTCCTGTTGAAGATAACTGGCTGATGGTAGGACATGTGTCTGGCTGATGGTGGACATGTGTCCTGTTGAAGATAACTGGCTGATGGTAGGACATGTGTCCTGTTGAAGATAACTGTCTGATGGTAGGACATGTGTCCTGTTGAAGATAACTGGCTGATGGTAGGACATGTGTCCTGTTGAAGATAACTGGCTGATGGTAGGACATGTGTCCTGTTGAAGATAACTGTCTGATGGTAGGACATGTGTCCTGTTGAAGATAACTGGCTGATGGTAGGACATGTGTCCTGTTGAAGATAACTGGCTGATGGTAGGACATGTGTCCTGTTGAAGATAACTGTCTGATGGTAGGACATGTGTCCTGTTGAAGATAACTGGCTGATGGTAGGACATGTGTCCTGTTGAAGATAACTGGCTGATGGTAGGACATGTGTCCTGTTGAAGATAACTGGCTGATGGTAGGACATGTGTCCTGTTGAAGATAACTGGCTGATGGTAGGACATGTCCTGTTGAAGCTAACTGGTCCTGTTGAAGATGGTGGGTAGACATGTGTCCTGTTGAAGATAACTGTATGGTAGGACATGTGTCCTGTTGAAGATAACTGGCTGATGGTAGGACATGTGTCCTGTTGAAGATAACTGTCTGATGGTAGGACATGTGTCCTGTTGAAGATAACTGGCTGATGGTAGGACATGTGTCCTGTTGAAGATAACTGGCTGATGGTAGGACATGTGTCCTGTTGAAGATGGCTGATGGTAGGACATGTGTCCTGTTGAAGATAACTGGCTGATGGTAGGACATGTGTCCTGTTGAAGATAACTGGCTGATGGTAGGACATGTGTCCTGTTGAGGATAACTGGCTGATGGTAGGACATGTGTCTGGCTGATGGTAGGACATGTGTCCTGTTGAAGATAACTGGCTGATGGTAGGACATGTGTCCTGTTGAAGATAACTGGCTGATGGTAGGACATGTGTCCTGTTGAAGCTAACTGGCTGATGGTAGGACATGTGTCCTGTTGAAGATAACTGGCTGATGGTAGGACATGTGTCCTGTTGAAGATAACTGGCTGATGGTAGGACATGTGTCCTGTTGAAGATAACTGGCTGATGGTAGGACATGTGTCCTGTTGAAGATAACTGTCTGATGGTAGGACATGTGTCCTGTTGAAGATAACTGGCTGATGGTAGGACATGTGTCCTGTTGAAGATAACTGGCTGATGATGGTAGGACATGTGTCCTGTTGAAGGTAACTGTTGATGGTAGGACATGTGTCCTGTTGAAGATAACTGGCTGATGGTAGGACATGTGTCCTGTTGAAGATAACTGGCTGATGGTAGGACATGTGTCCTGTTGAAGATAACTGGCTGATGGTAGGACATGTGTCCTGTTGAAGATAACTGTCTGATGGTAGGACATGTGTCCTGTTGAAGATAACTGGCTGATGGTAGGACATGTGTCCTGTTGAAGATAACTGGCTGATGGTAGGACATGTGTCCTGTTGAAGATAACTGTCTGATGGTAGGACATGTGTCCTGTTGAAGATGGCTGATGGTAGGACATGTGTCCTGTTGAAGATAACTGGCTGATGGTAGGACATGTGTCCTGTTGAAGATAACTGGCTGATGGTAGGACATGTGTCCTGTTGAAGATAACTGGCTGATGGTAGGACATGTGTCCTGTTGAAGATGATGGCTGATGGTAGGACATGTGTCCTGTTGAAGATAACTGGCTGATGGTAGGACATGTGTCCTGTTGAAGATAACTGATGGTAGGACATGTGTCCTGTTGAAGATAACTGGCTGATGGTAGGACATGTGTCCTGTTGAAGATAACTGGCTGATGGTAGGACATGTGTCCTGTTGAAGATAACTGGCTGATGGTAGGACATGTGTCCTGTTGAAGATAACTGGCTGATGGTAGGACATGTGTCCTGTTGAAGGTAACTGGCTGATGGTAGGACATGTGTCCTGTTGAAGATAACTGGCTGATGGTAGGACATGTGTCCTGTTGAAGATAACTGGCTGATGGTAGGACATGTGTCTGGCTGTGGTGGACATTTGTCCTGTTGAAGCTAACTGGCTGATGGTAGGACATGTGTCCTGTTGAAGATAACTGTCTGATGGTAGGACATGTGTCCTGTTGAGGATAACTGGCTGATGGTAGGACATGTGTCCTGTTGAAGATAACTGGCTGATGGTAGGACATGTGTCTGGCTGATGGTAGGACATGTGTCCTGTTGAAGATAACTGGCTGATGGTAGGACATGTGTCCTGTTGAAGATAACTGGCTGATGGTAGGACATGTGTCCTGTTGAAGATAACTGGCTGATGGTAGGACATGTGTCCTGTTGAAGATAACTGGCTGATGGTAGGACATGTGTCCTGTTGAATAACTGGCTGATGGTAGGACATGTGTCCTGTTGAAGATAACTGGATGGTAGGAGGACATGTGTCCTGTTGAAGATAACTGGCTGATGGTAGGACATGTGTCCTGTTGAAGATAACTGGCTGATGGTAGGACATGTGTCCTGTTGAAGATAACTGGCTGATGGTAGGACATGTGTCCTGTTGAAGATAACTGGCTGATGGTAGGACATGTGTCCTGTTGAAGATAACTGGCTGATGGTAGGACATGTGTCCTGTTGAGGATAACTGTTGATGGTAGGACATGTGTCTGGCTGATGGTAGGACATGTGTCCTGTTGAAGATAACTGGCTGATGGTAGGACATGTGTCCTGTTGAAGATAACTGGCTGATGGTAGGACATGTGTCCTGTTGAAGATAACTGGCTGATGGTAGGACATGTGTCCTGTTGAAGATAACTGGCTGATGGTAGGACATGTGTCCTGTTGAAGATAACTGGCTGATGGTAGGACATGTGTCCTGTTGAAGATAACTGGCTGATGGTAGGACATGTGTCCTGTTGAAGATAACTGTCTGATGGTAGGACATGTGTCCTGTTGAAGATAACTGGCTGATGGTAGGACATGTGTCCTGTTGAAGATAACTGGCTGATGGTAGGGACATGTGTCCTGTTGAAGATCTGGCTGATGGTAGGACATGTGTCCTGTTGAAGATAACTGGCTGATGGTAGGACATGTGTCCTGTTGAAGATAACTGATGGTAGGATAACTGGCTGATGGTAGGACATGTGTCCTGTTGAAGATAACTGGCTGATGGTAGGACATGTGTCCTGTTGAAGCTAACTGGCTGATGGTAGGACATGTGTCCTGTTGAAGATAACTGTCTGATGGTAGGACATGTGTCCTGTTGAAGATAACTGTCTGATGGTAGGACATGTGTCCTGTTGAAGGTAACTGTCTGATGGTAGGACATGTGTCCTGTTGAAGATAACTGGCTGATGGTAGGACATGTGTCCTGTGATGGCTGATGGTAGGACATGTGTCTGGCTGATGGTAGGACATGTGTCCTGTTGAGGATAACTGGCTGATGGTAGGACATGTGTCCTGTTGAAGAAAACTGTCTGATGGTAGGACATGTGTCTGGCTGATGGTAGGACATGTGTCCTGTTGAGGATAACTGGCTGATGGTAGGACATGTGTCCTGTTGAAGCTAACTGGCTGATGGTAGGACATGTGTCCTGTTGAGGATAACTGTCTGATGGTAGGACATGTGTCCTGTTGAGGATAACTGTCTGATGGTAGGACATGTGTCCTGTTGAAGATAACTGGCTGATGGTAGGACATGTCTCATGTTGAAGATAACTGGCTGATGGGAGGACATGTGTCCTGTTGAAGATAACTGGCTGATGGTAGGACATGTGTCCTGTTGAAGCTAACTGGCTGATGGTAGGACATGTGTCTGGCTGATGGTAGGACATGTGTCCTGTTGAAGATAACTGGCTGATGGTAGGACATGTGTCCTGTTCAAGATAACTGGCTGATGGTAGGGCATGTGTCCTGTTCAAGATAACTGGCTGATGGTAGGGCATGTGTCTGGCTGATGGTAGGACATGTGTCCTGTTGAAGATAACTGGCTGATGGTATTACATGTGTCTGGCTGATGGTAGGACATGTGTCCTGTTGAAGATAACTGGCTGATGGTAGGACATGTGTCCTGTTGAAGATAACTGGCTGATGGTAGGACATGTGTCCTGTTGAGGATAACTGTCTGATGGTAGGTCCTGTTGACAACTGTGATGGTAGGACATGTGTCCTGTTGAAGATAACTGGCTGATGGTAGGACATGTGTCCTGTTGAAGATAACTGGCTGATGGTAGGACATGTGTCTGGCTGATGGTAGGACATGTGTCCTGTTGAAGCTAACTGGCTGATGGTAGGACATGTGTCCTGTTGAAGATAACTGGCTGATGGTAGGACATGTGTCTGGCTGATGGTAGGACATGTGTCCTGTTGAAGATAACTGTCTGATGGTAGGACATGTGTCCTGTTGAAGATAACTGGCTGATGGTAGGACATGTGTCCTGTTGAAGCTAACTGGCTGATGGTAGGACATGTCTCCTGTTGAAGGTAACTCTCTGATGGTAGGACATGTGTCCTGTTGAAGATAACTGGCTGATGGTAGGACATGTGTCCTGTTGAAGATAACTGGCTGATGGTAGGACATGTGTCCTGTTGAAGGTAACTGTCTGATGGTAGGACATGTGTCCTGTTGAAGCTAACTGGCTGATGGTAGGACATGTGTCCTGTTGAGGATAACTGGCTGATGGTAGGACATGTGTCCTGTTGAGGATAACTGTCTGATGGTAGGACATGTGTCCTGTTGAGGATAACTGGCTGATGGTAGGACATGTGTCCTGTTGAAGATAACTGGCTGATGGTAGGACATGTGTCCTGTTGAAGATAACTGGCTGATGGTAGGACATGTGTCCTGTTGAAGATAACTGTCTGATGGTAGGACATGTGTCCTGTTGAAGATAACTGGCTGATGGTAGGACATGTGTCTGGCTGATGGTAGGACATGTGTCCTGTTGAAGCTAACTGGCTGATGGTAGGACATGTGTCCTGTTGAAGATAACTGTCTGATGGTAGGACATGTGTCCTGTTGAAGATAACTGTCTGATGGTAGGACATGTGTCCTGTTGAAGCTAACTGGCTGATGGTAGGACATGTGTCCTGTTGAAGATAACTGGCTGATGGTAGGACATGTGTCCTGTTGAAGATAACTGGCTGATGGTAGGACATGTGTCCTGTTGAAGGTAACTGGCTGATGGTAGGACATGTGTCCTGTTGAAGCTAACTGGCTGATGGTAGGACATGTGTCCTGTTGAGGATAACTGTCTGATGGTAGGACATGTGTCCTGTTGAAGATAACTGGCTGATGGTAGGACATGTGTCCTGTTGAAGATAACTGGCTGATGGTAGGACATGTGTCTGGCTGATGGTAGGACATGTGTCCTGTTGAAGATAACTGGCTGATGGTAGGACATGTGTCCTGTTGAAGCTAACTGGCTGATGGTAGGACATGTGTCTGGCTGATGGTAGGACATGTGTCCTGTTGAAGCTAACTGGCTGATGGTAGGACATGTGTCCTGTTGAAGCTAACTGTCTGATGGTAGGACATGTGTCCTGTTGAAGCTAACTGGCTGATGGTAGGACATGTGTCCTGTTGAAGATAACTGGCTGATGGTAGGACATGTGTCCTGTTGAAGCTAACTGGCTGATGGTAGGACATGTGTCCTGTTGAAGATAACTGGCTGATGGTAGGACATGTGTCCTGTTGAAGATAACTGATGGTAGGACATGTGTCCTGTTGAAGATAACTGGCTGATGGTAGGACATGTGTCCTGTTGAAGATAACTGGCTGATGGTAGGACATGTGTCCTGTTGAAGATAACTGGCTGATGGTAGGACATGTGTCCTGTTGAAGATAACTGGCTGATGGTAGGACATGTGTCCTGTTGAAGATAACTGGCTGATGGTAGGACATGTGTCTGGCTGATGGTAGGACATGTGTCCTGTTGAAGATAACTGGCTGATGGTAGGACATGTGTCCTGTTGAAGCTAACTGGCTGATGGTAGGACATGTGTCCTGTTGAAGATAACTGGCTGATGGTAGGACATGTGTCCTGTTGAAGATAACTGGCTGATGGTAGGACATGTGTCCTGTTGAAGCTAACTGGCTGATGGTAGGACATGTGTCCTGTTGAAGATAACTGGCTGATGGTAGGACATGTGTCCTGTTGAAGATAACTGGCTGATGGTAGGACATGTGTCCTGTTGAAGATAACTGGCTGATGGTAGGACATGTGTCCTGTTGAAGATAACTGGCTGATGGTAGGACATGTGTCTGGCTGATGGTAGGACATGTGTCCTGTTGAAGCTAACTGGCTGATGGTAGGACATGTGTCCTGTTGAAGATAACTGGCTGATGGTAGGACATGTGTCCTGTTGAAGCTAACTGGCTGATGGTAGGACATGTGTCCTGTTGAGGATAACTGGCTGATGGTAGGACATGTGTCTGGCTGATGGTAGGACATGTGTCCTGTTGAAGATAACTGGCTGATGGTAGGACATGTGTCTGGCTGATGGTAGGACATGTGTCCTGTTGAAGCTAACTGGCTGATGGTAGGACATGTGTCTGGCTGATGGTAGGACATGTGTCCTGTTGAAGCTAACTGGCTGATGGTAGGACATGTGTCCTGTTGAAGATAACTGGCTGATGGTAGGACATGTGTCCTGTTGAAGCTAACTGGCTGATGGTAGGACATGTGTCCTGTTGAAGCTAACTGGCTGATGGTAGGACATGTGTCCTGTTGAAGCTAACTGGCTGATGGTAGGACATGTGTCCTGTTGAAGATAACTGGCTGATGGTAGGACATGTGTCCTGTTGAAGCTAACTGGCTGATGGTAGGACATGTGTCTGGCTGATGGTAGGACATGTGTCCTGTTGAAGATAACTGGCTGATGGTAGGACATGTGTCCTGTTGAAGATAACTGGCTGATGGTAGGACATGTGTCCTGTTGAAGATAACTGGCTGATGGTAGGACATGTCTCCTGTTGAAGGTAACTGTCTGATGGTAGGACATGTGTCCTGTTGAAGCTAACTGGCTGATGGTAGGACATGTGTCCTGTTGAGGATAACTGGCTGATGGTAGGACATGTGTCCTGTTGAGGATAACTGTCTGATGGTAGGACATGTGTCTGTCTGATGGTAGGACATGTGTCCTGTTGAAGATAACTGGCTGATGGTAGGACATGTGTCCTGTTGAAGATAACTGGCTGATGGGAGGACATGTGTCTGGCTGATGGTAGGACATGTGTCCTGTTGAAGATAACTGGCTGATGGTAGGACATGTGTCCTGTTGAAGATAACTGGCTGATGGTAGGACATGTGTCCTGTTGAAGATAACTGGCTGATGGTAGGACATGTGTCTGTTGATGGTAGGACATGTGTCCTGTTGAAAATAACTGGCTGATGGTAGGACATGTGTCCTGTTGAAGATAACTGGCTGATGGTAGGACATGTGTCTGTCTGATGGTAGGACATGTGTCCTGTTGAAAATAACTGGCTGATGGTAGGACATGTGTCCTGTTGAAGCTAACTGGCTGATGGTAGGACATGTGTCCTGTTGAAGCTAACTGGCTGATGGTAGGACATGTGTCTGTCTGATGGTAGGACATGTGTCCTGTTGAAAATAACTGGCTGACGGTAGGACATGTGTCCTGTTGAAGCTAACTGGCTGATGGTAGGACATGTGTCTTTCTGATGGTAGGACATGTGTCCTGTTGAAAATAACTGGCTGATGAAGGACATGTGTCCCGTTGAAGATAACTGTATATATTCATCTGGCTGATGAAGGACAATAACCTACTATGCCTATTTACAGCAGCACATTATTTAATAGTTGTTTTGCCAAAATTAATTGATGTCAATTGAACATTTTTTTTACATGATAATGTTCCCAGACTATAACGTATTAAGATAGGCACCTGGCACAATGCTGATTTTTACAGGTTATGAGTCACTTTCGAAGGCATCATGATTCATGAGTAATGAGGAAACAATCAGCAGTTTGAAAATTACCAAATTCTGACATCAGTGGACCTGGGATGTTAAGAATGAAGAAGGTGCTGATACAGTGTTACCACTATGTAGGGTGTTTAGAAGGTGCTGATACAGTGTTACCACTATGTAGGGTGTTTAGAAGGTGCTGATACAGTGTTACCACTATGTAGGGTGTTATGAAGGGGCTGATACAGTGTTACCACTATGTAGGGTGTTATGAAGGTGCTGATACAGTGTTACCACTATGTAGGGTGTTATGAAGGGGCTGATACAGTGTTACCACTATGTAGGGTGTTATGAAGGGGCTGATACAGTGTTACCACTATGTAGGGTGTTATGAAGGAGCTGATACAGTGTTACCACTATGTAGGGTGTTATGAAGGGGCTGATACAGTGTTACCACTATGTAGGGTGTTATGAAGGGGCTGATACAGTGTTACCACTATGTAGGGTGTTATGAAGGGGCTGATACAGTGTTACCACTATGTAGGGTGTTATGAAGGGGCTGATACAGTGTTACCACTATGTAGGGTGTTATGAAGGGGCTGATACAGTGTTACCACTATGTAGGGTGTTATGAAGGGGCTGATACAGTGTTACCACTATGTAGGGTGTTATGAAGGGGCTGATACAGTGTTACCACTATTTAGGCCGCACAGGGCTGCTGTTACCATCTCTAACAGGGAACAACATATTATACCTTATTATATTGTCGACTGACCTTCAAATAGACTAGTATAATACATATAGACCTATATAGACTAGGTGGAGATATAGATTATAATACATACAGACCTATATAGACTAGGTGGAGATGTAGATTATAATACATACAGACCTATATAGACTAGGTGGAGATATAGATTATAATACATGTTACGAATCCCTTTTGGCCCGACAGTCTAGGGGGAATGGTAATGAGACCCGTAACATAACTCATGCAAATTATTATTATGACAAAGTAAAAAAGTGTGCACGAAATAACCATGACAACAGAAATCTACCGTCAAACTCTAGGTTTATTTATAAACACACGGTAATGGGGGGAGCAGGAAAAGGGGCTGAGCTGGACCCAAGAAAATAAACAATAAGTATTCAAAAACACCCCTAAACTAGACTAGCCTACATTAACAACAGCTAACTAACTAACCAAAAATACAGTGGGTGGTCCGCCCAGTTCTAACTAGTGTATTTAACAAAGTTCACCTACGGGTAGTGTATGCCCATGGGCGACTGGTCTTGGTTTCCCCCTTTCCCACCAGCAACAAACAAACACCATAACCAAAAACAATACTCACAGGTGATGACAAAGTGCTATGGAGGTGCTTTAAACAAAAGAGAGGTTTAAGACACAAAGCGAGAGTGAAACACAGAGACCTACAGACATGGCATTTACAGAGAGATTGAGCTCTAGAACAAACAAATGATGGGGTTTTTAAACCATGGGGAAGGAACTGTGATAGGGTAGGAAATAGGAGGAGGTGTGTCTTCTGATTGATTGTTGACTGATTGGGGAGTGATGATTTTCACCTGTGAGGGGAGAAGGAGAGAAAAGAAACACACACACAGGATACACACACACAGGATAACTGTATCCGTAACACTCCCACCCTTAAAAGAGCAACCCTAGGGGTTGCGACTACAGTATTTCAATGAATACTCACAACAAAGCAACAACCTTGCAAAACATACAGAAATCATTTTCACACACGAGACAAAGCATCTGCCAACACATTATCAGAACCCTTTTTGTGGCGGATCTCCAAATTATAATTTTGTACAATCAGCGCCCAACGCATAAGGCGCTGGTTCTGGTTGTACATTCGGTGGAGAAAAACTAAGGGGTTATGGTCAGTATATACAATCACGGGTAGGGAACTGGAACCAATATATACTTCAAAGTATTGCAGAGCCAACAACAAAGCAAGAGCTTCTTGTTCTATTGTCGCATAGTTTGTTTGACATTTATTAAATTTACGTGAAAAATAACAAACGGGATGATCCACTCCACTCTTGTCCTGCTGCAGTAGAACAGCACCAGCACCTCTGGCACTAGCATCTAACTCAAGTTTGAACGGTTGTTCAAAATCTGGAGCAGCAAGTACAGGTGTACTACATAAGAGTGCTTTCGCTGATTCAAAAGCTCTCTTACAATCAGGGGACCACATAAATGATCTAGCCGGACTAAGCAAATCGGTCAATGGAGCAACTACCGCAGAGACATTTTTACAGAAGCTACGGTAGTAGCCAACCATCCCTAAAAGGCGGCGTAGCTCTCGTCTGGTGGTAGGTGCAGGGAATGCAGTTATAGCCAAGACCTTGGCATCAACAGGGCGCACCTGTCCATGGCCAACCTCTTTACCGAGATAGGTAACAGTAGCCTTCCCAAACTCGCACTTTGCCAAGTTCAGGGTTAGAGAAGCAGCTGCCAACCGTTCACATACTACCCTTAGCGAGTCAACATGATCTGACCACTCAGACGAATAAATCACTAGGTCATCAAGGTATGCACTACAATTAGGAACGCCAGCTAATACGGAGTTAACCAGTCGTTGGAAAGTGGCTGGTGCATTTCGCATCCCAAAAGCCATGACTGAGTACTGTAGGAAGTTGTCTGGGGTCACAAAGGCAGAAATCTCAGAAGCACGTGACGTTAACGGAACCTGCCAGTAACCTTTTAAGAGGTCTAACTTTGTTACATACTTAGCAGCACCAATAGTGTCGATACAGTCGTCCAGTCGGGGTAACGGGAACGAATCTGGCATTGTGACAGAATTTACCTTTCGATAATCCGTACATAACCTGGACGTATCATCAGGTTTAGGAACCAAAATGCAAGGAGAACTCCAAGGGCTTGAACTTGGCTTAGCCAGGTCATTCTCCAACAAATATCTCACCTCATCCCTCATTATCTTCCTCTTGGAAGCGTTGATACGATATGGGTTTTGCTTGATAGGTGTAGCATTTCCAACATTAATGTCAT
Organism: Oncorhynchus nerka; assembly: GCF_034236695.1. NCBI lineage: Eukaryota > Metazoa > Chordata > Actinopteri > Salmoniformes > Salmonidae > Oncorhynchus > Oncorhynchus nerka. The sequence goes on from NW_027040246.1 coordinate 100,550, forward strand.
GTTCCAACACATTTGTGCGAGTAGGAACGTCATTAAAGAGACATGGAAAACTGTGTAGTAGCCTCACAATATCATTGGCCTGTCCATCCGTTAAATGAACCAGACCGGATTGGATAGACAGCAGCATTTCTGAGTTGGGCAATCTAACACACTGCTGCTGAGTATTGCGCAACTCCAAGCCATCAACATCATCAATATGACAGTCCACTATCATAGCAGTAGTAGCAGAGGAGACAGCAGTACCTTCCTCTGTTTTTGAACTCTAACTGTGTGATGGGTCGGGTGTGGTAAGCTTTCAACATGTTAATGTGACACACACGAGATCGGCGTTGTCTATCAGGAGTTTGAAGCACATAGTCAGTTTCACTTATTTTCTTTTCAATTAAATAAGGACCCGAGAAACGAGCTGACAGTGAAGATCCTGGAACAGGTAATAACACCAGTACTTGGTCACCTGGCTGTAGTGGACGAGAAACAGCCTCTTTATCATAGTGTATTTTCATGCTCCTCTGTGAGGAAGACAGAGCTTCCTTTGCGAGAGCACAAGCTTGGTGTAGGCGCTCACGAAAGCGACTAACGTAGTCCAACACATTCTCATCTCTGGTACACAACTCTTGGGACAAGAACTGTTCTTTAAGGACTTTCATTGGTCCTCTCTCTGTGTGACCAAACACCAGTTCAGCCGGGCTGAAACCTAGGGACTCCTGCACAGTTTCACGAGCAGCAAACAAAACTAGAGGAACTCCCTCATCCCAATCTTTCTCAGATTCCAAACAATATTTACGTAGCATAGACTTCAGTGTCTGATGCCATCTTTCAAGTGCACCCTGAGACTCTGGGTGATAGGCGCTTGACACACGGTGCGTAATTGACAAGGATTTTAATACCTGCCTGAAGAGCTTGGATAGGAAATTGGTTCCTTGATCGCTTTGTACCACCCTAGGTAACCCGAATGTCGTGAAGAATTTTATTAAGGCTTTACTCACTACCGGGGCTGTAATCCTTCTCAGAGGAATGGCCTCTGGGTATCTTGTAGCCATACACATTATCGTTAACAAAAACTGGTTACCCGATTTTGTCTTCGGTAACGGTCCGACACAATCAACCACCACATGCTCGAATGGTTCACCTATGACAGGTATGGGACAAAGAGGAGCGGGAGGAATAACCTGATTTGGTTTTCCTGTTATCTGACATGTGTGGCATGTCCGACAGAACTGAGCCACATCTTGTTTTAAACCCGGCCAAAAGAAATGTCGAAGGATCCGATCATAAGTTTTTGTGATTCCTAAATGACCAGACCACTGGTGATCATGAGCAAGGGATAACACATTTTGTCGAAAGGCTGTAGGAATCACTATTTGGTAAACAGCATTCCAATCTCCATCCGCGTCAACATGGGATTTCAATTTACGCATGAGGAGATTACCATCAATGAAGTAAGCCACGTTCTTCTTCTTCACATCTTCCAATGAGACAACACTAGAAAAACATTTAGCAAGCTTGTTGTCAACCTTTTGGTTAGCAATCAGCTGCTCACGAGTGACTGGTAACTGTATTGCATCAGCAATAAGTTCAACGTTCTTTGATTCTTTCCTGGGCTGTTTGTAAAAGGTGATCAGCTTCTCAGAGGTATCACACAATCCATCCTCTTGATCAACCTCTTTGAACAGAACAGTGTTCGACAAATCTATCTCGTCACCCTCTTGTCGTGCCTGAGCACGAGTGACAGCACAAGCGGGGAACACATGTGGATAACTCTGTGCCAGCTCATTAGAGAGAGAGTGGTCACTTTTATCCAATACTTCCAATACGGGTACTACCGTTCCTCCGGCAATATCGTTACCCATTATAAAGGTCATACCTTTCACTGGCAACATAGGGCGTACCCCCACTCTGAATATTCCACTGATTAACTCAGAGTGTACTTTCACAAAGTGCAATGGCACTGGGACAAAACCCATTTCAATACCCTGCACTAACACACTGGAACCACAGTATGTATCGTCAGATAAGGGCAACACATCAGACAATATAAACGACTGCGCCGCACCAGTATCTCTAAGGATTTTAACCGGTCGTTGAGACGCTTCGTCATTCGTTAGGGACACAAACCCCTCGAAAATGAATGGTTCATAACTGCGGTCGGGGACTGAGACTTTCAAACTACAGTTACCCTGAGGCACCTGTTTTGTTGCCGACCTCTTAACCGTACGAATTAGAGCAACACCTGTTGGTGGCTTGGCACGAAGAGGCATCCCTTGTTTGCGTTTAAGCAGGAAGCAATCATTAATCATATGTCCTACTTTATGACAATAGAAACAGGGACGCTCATTCTTCTGGCGTGCTTGATATACTACTGCTGGCCGACTAGGGCTAAAGGTAGGAAACTCAGTGGCTCTACTCTCGGTTTGAGCCGAAAACACACTCTTGTGCGTCAACACAAACTCGTCTGCCAACACAGACGCTTCTGCCAGACAGGATACTTTCTGTTCGTTTAGGTAAACTACAATGCGTTCGGGTAAGCAATTTTTAAACTCTTCCAACAAGATTAACTCCCGGAGAGAGTTGAAATCAGTTACCTTACTAGCAGCATGCCATTTATCAAACAGATTTCCCTTGTCTCTAGCAAATTCCACATAAGTCTTACTAGAAGACTTTCTATGAGACCTAAATCTCTGTCGGTATGCCTCAGGCACAAGCTCATAGGCACGAAGAACAGTAGCTTTGACCACTTCGTAATTCAAACTGTCCTCCAGAGGTAACGCTGACAAAACCTCTTGGGCTTTACCAGTTAATTTACACTGAAGTAATAGGCACCATACCTCTTCAGGCCATTTCAATGCTACGGCTATACGCTCAAATACACAAAAATAGGAGTCAACCTCTGACTCTCTGAACAAAGGTACTAAGGCAATCTGCCTACTAATGTCAAACGTGTTTGAGGACACAGCAGGTGAGGACGGCTCACAAACAGGCACAGTAGGACCGGAGGCTAGCCTCGCTGTCTCTGCCTCCAGTTCCATCTGGCGCATTTTGAACTCCAACTGCCTTTGTTCTCTGTCTGCCTCAATTTTACACATCTCCAAATGCCGTTGTTCTCGTTCTTTTTCTGCCTCTATTTTACACATCTCCAACTGGAGAGTCTCTCGCCTAATTTGGGCTCTCTCTTCCACCTCCAGTTGGAACTGTGCTAAACGGACATCCCTCCTGGCATCACCATTTGACAGTGGGGAGAGTGGATCAAAACGGGACCATGTGGCTGGTGTTTTAGCCTCGCCCTCATTATCAGACACCAATGGGCTTACAGGAGCAGCAACATCCGCTACAGGGGTAGTAGGCTCAGGCAGCGGTAACACAAGCACCTGCTCTTCCAACAATACATTTAATACTAGCCGTTTAACCTCTGCCTTAACTAAACTCTGCGGAATCGATACTGAATAATGGTCAGCCAAGGTCATTAAATCAACTCTACGACATTTGTCAAAAACCTCCCACGAAGGGTTATCCAAAAAGGATTTCAAATCAAAAGTAGTCATTTTACACTACTTCACAAGTGCCAAAGAAAATAGCAAACACTAATGCTACTTCAGCTATGACGCTCAACACTGAACTATACCACTACAACAATCTACATGAGCGGCATGGGTGTCAGTTATGACAGATCCCGGACGAGGCTCCACTTATGTTACGAATCCCTTTTGGCCCGACAGTCTAGGGGGGATGGTAATGAGACCCGTAACATAACTCATGCAAATTATTATTGTGACAAAGTAAAAGTGTGCACGAAATAACCACGACAACAGAAATCTACCGTCAAACTCTAGGTTTATTTATAAACACACGGTAATGGGGGGAGCAGGAAAAGGGGCTGAGCTGGACCCAAGAAAAGAAACAAGTATTCAAAAACACCCCTAAGCTAGACTAGCCTACTTTAACAACAGCTAACTAACTAACCAAAAATACAGTGGGTGGTCCGCCCAGTTCAAACTAGTGTATTTAACAAAGTTCACCTACGGGTAGTGTATGCCCATGGGCGACTGGTCTTGGTTTCCCCCTTTTCCCACCAGCAACAAACAAACACCATAACCAAAAACAATACTCACAGGTGATGACAAAGTGCTATGGAGGTGCTTTAAACAAAAGAGAGGTTTAAGACACAAAGCGAGAGTGAAACACAGAGACCTACAGACATGGCATTTACAGAGAGATTGAGCTCTAGAACAAACAAATGATGGGGTTTTTAAACCATGGGGAAGGAACTGTGATAGGGTAGGAAATAGGAGGAGGTGTGTCTTCTGATTGATGATTGATTGTTGACTGATTGGGGAGTGATGATTTTCACCTGTGAGGGGAGAAGGAGAGAAAAGAAACACACACACAGGATACACACACACAGGATAACTGTATCCGTAACAATACATATAGACCTATATAGACTAGGTGGAGATATAGATTATAATACCTACAGACCTATAATAGACTAGGTGGAGATATAGATTATAATACCTACAGACCTATAATAGACTAGGTGGAGATATAGATTATAATACATACAGACCTATATAGACTAGGTGGAGATATAGATTATAATACCTACAGACCTATATAGACTAGGTGGAGATATAGATTATAATACATACAGACCTATATAGACTAGTATAATACATACAGACCTATATAGACTAGGTGGAGATATAGATTATAATACATACAGACCTATATAGACTAGGTGGAGATATAGATTATAATACATACAGACCTATATAGACTAGTATAATACATATAGACCTATATAGACTAGGTGGAGATATAGATTATAATAAATATAGACCTATATAGACTAGGTGGAGATATAGATTATAATACATACAGACCTATATAGACTAGGTGGAGATATAGATTATAATACATACAGACCTATATAGACTAGGTGGAGATATAGATTATAATACATACAGACCTATATAGACTAGGTGGAGATATAGATTATAATACATATAGACCTATATAAACTAGGTGGAGATATAGATTATTATACATACAGACCTATATAGACTAGGTGGAGATATAGATTATAATACATACAGACCTATATAGACTAGGTGGAGATATAGATTATAATACATACAGACCTATATAGACTAGTATAATACATACAGACCTATATAGACTAGTATAATACATACAGACCTATATAGACTAGGTGGAGATATAGATTATTATACATACAGACCTATATAGACTAGGTGGAGATATAGATTATTATACATACAGACCTATATAGACTAGGTGGAGATATAGATTATTATACATACAGACCTATGTGTATATCATCATAGTTTATATGCTCTATATATATAGCCTACCATGCTATTATGTTCATTACCTTACATTCTTTGTGTAGGCTACTACTGTATCATTTTGACATGCTGTTTGGGTTCTTTGGGCTACTTAACAGAGGGATGTATTGTCTGAAGGTGTGTTTATCTGGTTCTGTGGGCTACTTAACAGAGGGATGTATTGTCTGAAGGTGTGTTTATCTGGTTCTGTGGGCTACTTAACAGAGGGATGTATTGTGACAGGTGTGTTTATCTGGTTCTGTGGGCTACTGAACAGAGGGATGTATTGTGACAGGTGTGTTTATCTGGTTCTGTGGGCTACTGAACAGAGGGATGTATTGTCTGAAGGTGTGTTTATCTGGTTCTGTGGGCTACTGAACAGAGGGATGTATTGTGAAGGTGTGTTTCCTGGTTCTGTGGGCTACTGAACAGAGGATGTATTGTGGTTCTGTGGGCTACAGAGGGATGTATTGTCTGCAGGTATATTTATCTGGTGTAACAGAATGTTGTGACAGGTTGTTTACCTGGTTCTGTGGGCTACTGAACAGAGGGATGTATTGTCTGAAGGTGTGTTTACCTGGTTCTGTGGGCTACTTAACAGAGGGATGTATTGTCTGAAGGTGTGTTTACCTGGTTCTGTGGGCTACTGAACAGAGGGATGTATTGTTCTGAAGGGATGTGTTTACCTGGTTCTGTGGGCTACTGAACAGAGGGATGTATTGTCTGAAGGTGTGTTTACCTGGTTCTGTGGGCTACTGAACAGAGGGATGTATTGTGACAGGTGTGGGCTTAGGGATGTATTGGACAGGTGTGTTTATCTGGTTCTGTGGGCTACTGAACAGAGGGATGTATTGTCTGACAGGTGTGTTTATCTGGTTCTGTGGGCTCTGAACAGAGGGATGTATTGTCTACTACTGAACAGAGGGATGTATTGTCCTGAGGGTGTTTATTGTCTGAAGGTGTGTTTACCTGGTTCTGTGGGCTACTGAACAGAGGGATGTATTGTCTGAAGGTGTGTTTACCTGGTTCTGTGGGCTACTGAACAGAGGGAGGTGTGGTTCTGTGGGCATTGGATCTGAAGGTGTGTTAATCTGGTTCTGTGGGCTACTGAACAGAGGGATGTATTGTGACAGGTGTGTTTATCTGGTTCTGTGGGCTACTGAACAGAGGGATGTATTGTCTGAAGGTAAAACCAAATCATGGCCCCGCTGCTCTATTTGGATCGGCAGTGAGAATTCAATAACTGTCTTGATATCAGAAATACGCTGTGCTGATTACCATGGCAACATAGGTGTGGTTATGGACATTATGATGATAATGGGTATAGGGGTTGAATGAGGTGAGGTTATTGACATTATGAGGATAATGGGTGTAGGGGTTGAATGAGTTGAGGTTATGGACATTATGAGGGTAATGGGTATAGGGGTTGAATGAGGTGAGGTTATGGACATTATGAGGATAATGGGTATAGGGGTTGAATGAGGTGAGGTTATGGACATTATGAGGATAATGGGTATAGGGGTTGAATGAGGTGAGGTTATGGACATTATGAGGATAATGGGTATAGGGGTTGAATGAGGTGAGGTTATGGACATTATGAGGATAATGGGTATAGGGGTTGAATGAGGTGAGGTTATGGACATTATGAGGATAATGGGTATAGGGGTTGAATGAGGTGAGGTTATGGACATTATGAGGATAATGGGTATAGGGGTTGAATGAGGTGAGGTTATGGACATTATGAGGATAATGGGTATAGGGGTTGAATGAGGTGAGGTTATGGACATTATGAGGATAATGGGTATAGGGGTTGAATGAGGTGAGGTTATGGACATTATGAGGATAATGGGTATAGGGGTTGAATGAGGTGAGGTTATGGACATTATGAGGATAATGGGTATAGGGGTTGAATGAGGTGAGGTTATGGACATTATGAGGATAATGGGTATAGGGGTTGAATGAGGTGAGGTTATGGACATTATGAGGATAATGGGTATAGGGGTTGAATGGCCATATAAAGGGAAATCGCGACTAAAAATGCAGTTGAGTTGCAAAGTAATAGAAATACTGACCTATCACAAACTTCCCTGCACAAGTTTTCATGCAATTGACAGCACCCCTGTGTGGCCGAAAAATGCAACAGGCGTGACAGAGATGGTCACAGAGCAGTGGACTGCCGTTTTAAAGACGAAATTTGTCACAATTGCAGTAGAAGGGGGCACATTCAAAGAGCATACAGAGCAAAATTCAGTCACAACAGGAAAAGGGAGAAAATGAAAGGGTCTGTGAATGCACTAGCAGAGAACAGTGGCAGTGATTCAGATGAACGATTAACCTGTTGCTTCTACTCGGGACGCTTGCGTCCCAACTAGAGCTCTGGAAATGCAAATGCACTACGCTAAATGCTAATAGTATTAGTTAAAACTCAAAAGTTCATTAAAATACACATGCAGGGTATCGAATTAAAGCTACACTCGTTGTGAATCCAGGCAACAAGTCAGATTTTTAAAATGCTTTTCGGCGAAAGCATGAGAAGCTATTATCTGATAGCATGCAACACCCCAAAAGACCCACAGGGGACGTAAACAAAATAATTAGCATTTCGGCGTTACACAAACCGCACAATAAAATAGAAAACATTCATTACCTTTCACCATCTTCTTTGTTGGCACTCCTAGATGTCCCATAAACACTATTTGGGTCTTTATTTCGATTAAATCGGTCCATATAAAGCCTAGATATCGTTATATGTAGACTGTGTGATACACGAAAAAACATCGTTTCAAAACGTAACGTCATTTTTTAAAATTCAAAAAGTCGACGATAAACTTTCACAAAACACTTCAAATACGTTTGTAATGCAACTTTAGGTATTAGTAAACGTTAATAAGCGATAAAATTCATCAGGAGGCGATGTAAAGATCATTAGCTGTCCGTCTGGAAAAATGTCCGGCTAGAAACTCAACGAAAATATCCGGTCCTAGACCGGATTAGATACGGTGTCCTGTATGTGTTTGACCAAGAAAAACTCGAAGGGAAATGACAAGACTCTAGACACCCTGTGGAAGCTGTAGGTACTGCAACCTCAGTCAATTAATTGTGGTTCACGTTTATCAATGGGTTCAAGTAGCGCATGGATATATTTTCCCCATTTTCAGTGATCAGTTTTTCCTGTGCTTTTCGATGTAAATGCCGTTCTGGTAAAGCCACAGCAGTGATTTAACCAGTTTTTTAAACGTCTGAGTGTTTTCTATCCACACAGACTAAGCAAATGCATATACTATATTCCTGGCATGAGTAGCAGGGCGCTGAAATGTTGCGCGATTTTTAACAGAATGTTCAAAAAAGTAGAGGGTCGACTGAAGAGGTTAATTAGTACAATGGAGTTAAACACAGTGACTTCTCCTAGCAGTAGCATAATATGGGTGGCACCAGATATCGAAGGCAAACCCCTCAAAATGGACCTGGACACAGGATCTGCAGTGTCTATAATTTCCACTATCGTTTACAATGAGCACTTTAAGGCTATTAAGCTGAAGGCCTACTCAGGAGGGAGATTGAGCCCAATGGGGGCGTTGCAGGTCAGAGTGCGGTATGGGGGGCAAACACAATACATCCCTACAGCTGTATGTGCTGCCTGGAACTGGCCCCCCATTACTTGGCAGGGAATGGCTTTCAAAAATAAAGCTGAGCTGGTGTGACTTGAAAATGCTCCACACGTTCCAGTCCAAAGATAAAGGCACAGACCAAACACTGGAACACTTGCGAAAGAAATACAACACAGTTTTCAGTGATCAGATGGGAATAGTAAAAGGCTTCACAGCAAAACTTGTACTAAGAGATGACGCAACCCCGAAATTCTGCAAATCCAGATCTGTTCCATACTCCCTGAGACCAAAGGTGGAAGCGGAAATCGATCGCTTGCAGGATACAGGGATCCTGACGAAAGTGGACAGAAGCGAATGGGCCACACCCATAGTTCCTATTGTGAAGAAAGACGGGTCTGTTAGAATGTGTGGGGACTTGAAGGTAACTGTGAATTCAATGTTGCATGTGGACCATTACCCCCTGCTGTGTCTGGATGACATCTTTGCTGCACTAACGGGTGGGAAACACTTCAGTAAAATCTGAAACAAGTTTACCTGCAGCTACCGGTTGAGGAGAGCTCCAAACAGTACCTGACAATAAACACACACAAAGGTCTATACAGGTATAACCGCCTGGTTTTTGGCATTACATCAGCCCCAGCCATTCGGCAACGAACTATTGACCAGATTTTGCAAGGAATCCCAGGAACCCAGTGTATCCTGGATGACATGATCATAACAGGACGCACCGACAAAGAGCACCGGCTAACCTGTAAGAGGTCCTGAAAAGACTGAAAGAGTATGGTCTACAGGCAAACTTAAAGAAGTGTGAGTTCTTCAAAGACAAGATTGTCTTCTGTGGACATAAAATCGACCACAATGGATTGCACAAAACACAGGACAAAATCGAGGCAGTGGTACAGGCACCACGACCACAAAATATCACAGAAGTGAGATCAATTACTACAGAAGATTCCTCCCAAACCTTTCAGCAGTACTCCAGCCTCTAAATCAGCTCCTGGAAAAGAATAGGACATGGCGGTGGACAGAGCAGTGTGAAAATGCATTTCTGGAGGCAAAACGGCTCATAACATCTGAACAGGTCCTGATGCATTACGACCCTGAAATGCCAGTGAAGTTGGCGTGTGATGCGTCCCCTTATGGTTTAGGGGCAGTCCTTTCACACACACTGAAAGATGGGTCAGAGAGGCCAGTTGCATTTGCGTCACGAACGTTGAATGATGCTGTTGAATTTATTATTGATAAATGAATAAACAATATCCCCATTTTAAATAGAATTGTATCTAGGTAAACTTATACATTGTTTTATAAGTGATTGACAATATGAGTTCATAAGAAGGGATTGTGTGACAGGACAAGGAGTAATAAAAAGTTAATGAACACCATTTCAACTAGGTAGAAACAAATGGGTTGGGGACTGAGTAAACACATAAGGTCGTTAGCCTATGGTTGACCCAACTGAAACTTAGCTCTGGGGTTTTTAGATAAGGCAGTGAGTGCATTCCTAGGTTTTCGACCTAATAAAACTGTCAGTTCAGTGGTGATCGATAATGTTGAGGGGTCAAAAGTTATCTGGGAGTGTGGTAGTAAGTTGGAATGAACTTTTCACCTTACTTTGTCCCGGTCGAGAGGAGGGGATTCTGTTAAAGCAGTGAAATGACGTCATGATCTGTATATAAACTGCTGCGTGTGTTTAAGTGGTAGCGCGCTCCGAGAATAAATTCTATTACCTATTATTTAAAGAATGGTCTGCGTCTATTTTATGCAAACAAGAAATCTTACAAATTCTCATAAAATAGATTAAGGCCTTTCAATTGATGAAAGCACATTGGCATAATTAAATTATACTAACAGATGCAGAGAAAAACTACTCACAAATCAACAAAGAAGCACTGGCGCTAGTGTGTGTTACGTTCCCCAGTTTATGTGTTGTAGTTTGTGTTTGTGCATGTGTTTATTTCAGGAAATGGCTTCCGGAAATCCTTCAAACAGCTGATTGGTCGACTCCAGGGCTAATTGGAGAGCTGACCCCGCCCCCTCGTCAAGACGCAGCTGTCTCCAATTACACATTCCTTCAGAAGCTATAGAAAAAGCCAGTGTTCTGTTCAGGAGAGAGCTTTTTGTAAAGATCTTTTTGCTAGAGAGCTTTTTGTAGAGATTTTCTGAGAGATTTTGCTAGAGGTTGATTTTTCTGAGAGTTTGTATATTTTGTGAGTTTGTTGCTCAGATAGAGCTTATTTGATGTCGTTTGTTAGTTTGTTTGAAAATTGTTTAATATTCTGTTTCATTTGTTCCCAGGGGGAGAAGGGGAAGGCACCTTGGGAGTGTTTAGGCAAGAGGCCCGCGGGCATACATATACCCGTAGCATATTCGCTGTCTAGGCACACTAGGTAAGACCTGGGCGGACCACCCCCTGTATTTTGGTTAGGGCACCAGGTGGTGCTAAATTAGGTAAGTAGTGGGTAGGCAGGTAAGATAGGAGAGGGGGGGGCTTTGAGATTTATTTTCTTTGCTTTGGTTCCGTCCAGCCCCTTTTCCCCATATTACCGTGTAACGGAATAAAGTCCTTGTAAACGGTACCACATTCTGCTTGTTGTTATTCTTACTCACACCTACAGTCCATACCTTTCTCACTTCACAGAGAGTTTAGTTGTAGCAGGGTGTTGCGTTCCCTCTTCATAGAGGCGTGCGTAACAGTGTGGGGTGTAAAGAAATTTCACGCATACCGATATGGCAAGTGTTTCACACTGGTTATGGATCACCAGCCGTTGCTTTCCACTTTCAGTCCAAAGAAAGGCATTCCGGCATTGACAGCGGCCAGGTTACAGCGATATGCCCTGTTCCTTGCAAGTCAATGACAGCGGCCAGATTACAGCGAGATGCCCTGTTCCTTGCCAGTCAATGACAGCAGCCAGGTTACAGTGATATGCCCTGTTCCTTGCCAGTCAATGACAGCAGCCAGGTTACAGTGATATGCCCTGTTCCTTGCAAGTCAATGACAGCGGCCAGATTACAGCGAGATGCCCTGTTCCTTGCCAGTCAATGACAGCAGCCAGGTTACAGTGATATGCCCTGTTCCTTGCCAGTCAATGACAGCAGCCAGGTTACAGTGATATGCCCTGTTCCTTGCCAGTCAATGACAGCAGCCAGGTTACAGCGATATGCCCTGTTCCTTGTCAGTCAATGACAGCAGCCAGGTTACAGTGATATGCCCTGTTCCTTGTCAGTCAATGACAGCAGCCAGGTTACAGCGATACGCCCTGTTCCTTGCCAGTCAATGAGAGCAGCCAGGTTACAGCGATATGCCCTGTTCCTTGCCAGTCAATGACAGCGGCCAGGTTACAGCGATATGGGGGGCTGTGCTTTGGCTGTGCTTTGGCAAAGTGGGTGGGGTTATATCCTTCCTGTTTGGCCCTGTCCGGGGGTGTCCTCAGATGGGGCCACAGTGTCTCCTGACCCCTCCTGTCTCAGCTTCCAGTATTTATGCTGCAGTAGTAGTTTATGTGTCGGGGGGCTAGGGTCAGTTTGTTATATCTGGAGTACTTCTCCTGTCCTATTCGGTGTCCTGTGTGAATCTAAGTGTGCGTTCTCTAATTCTCTCCTTCTCTCTTTCTTTCTCTCTCTCGGAGGACCTGAGCCCTAGGACCATGCCCCAGGACTACCTGACATGATGACTCCTTGCTGTCCCCAGTCCACCTGGCCATGCTGCTGCTCCAGTTTCAACCTGACATGATGACTCCTTGCTGTCCCCAGTCCACCTGTTCTGCTGCTCCAGTTTCAACTGTTCTGCCTTATTTATTCAACCATGCTGGTCATTTATGAACATTTGAACATCTTGGCCACGTTCTGTTATAATCTCCACCCGGCACAGCCAGAAGAGGACTGGCCACCCCACATATGCTCTCTCTAATTCTCTCTTTCTTTCTTTCTCTCTCTCGGAGGACCTGAGCCCTAGGACCGTGCCCCAGGACTACCTGACATGATGACTCCTTGCTGTCCCCAGTCCACCTGACTGTGCTGCTGCTCCAGTTTCAACTGTTCTGCCTTATTATTATTCGACCATGCTGGTCATTTATGAACATTTGAACATCTTGGTCATGTTCTGTTATAATCTCTACCCGGCACAGCCAGAAGAGGACTGGCCACCCCACATAGCCTGGTTCCTCTCTAGGTTTCTTCCTAGGTTTGGGCCTTTCTAGGGAGTTTTTCCTAGCCACCGTGCCTTTACACCTGCATTGTTTGCTGTTTGGGGTTTTAGGCTGGGTTTCTGTACAGCACTTTGAGATATCAGCTGATGTACGAAGGGCTATATAAATAAATTTGATTTGATTTTGATTTGATATGCCCTGTTCCTTGTCAGTCAATGACAGCAGCCAGGTTACAGCGATATTTCCTGTTCCTTCCCAGTCAATGACAGCAGCCAGGTTACAGCGATATTTCCTGTTCCTTCCCAGTCAATGACAGCAGCCAGGTTACAGCGATATGCCCTGTTCCTTCCCAGTCAATGACAGCAGCCAGGTTACAGCGATACGCCCTGTTCCTTGCCAGTCAATGACAGCAGCCAGGTTACAGCGATACACCCTGTTCCTTGCCAGTCAATGACAGCAGCCAGGTTACAGCGATACACCCTGTTCCTTGCCAGTCAATGACAGCGATACACCCTGTTCCTTGCCAGTCAATGACAGCAGCCAGGTTACAACGATACACCCTGTTCCTTGCCAGTCAATGACAGCAGCCAGGTTACAGCGATACACCCTGTTCCTTGCCAGTCAATGACAGCAGCCAGGTTACAGTGATATGCCCTGTTCCTTGCCAGTCAATGACAGCAGCCAGGTTACAGTGATACGCCCTGTTCCTTGTCAGTCAATGACAGCGATATGCCCTGTTCCTTGTCAGTCAATGACAGCAGCCAGGTTACAGCGATACGCCCTGTTCCTTGCCAGTCAATGACAGCAGCCAGGTTACAGTGATATGCCCTGTTCCTTGCCAGTTAATGACAGCGATATGCCCTGTTCCTTGCCAGTTAATGACAGCGATATGCCCTGTTTCTTGCCAGTCAATGACAGCAGCCAGGTTACAGCGATATGCCCTGTTTCTTGCCAGTCAATGACAGCAGCCAGGTTACAGTGATATGCCCTGTTCCTTGCCAGTCAATGACAGCAGCCAGGTTACAGCGATATGCCCTGTTCCTTGTCAGTCAATGACAGCAGCCAGGTTACAGCGATATGCCCTGTTCCTTGTCAGTCAATGACAGTGATATGCCCTGTTCCTTGTCAGTCAATGACAGCAGCCAGGTTACAGCGAGATGCCCTGTTCCTTGTCAGTCAATGACAGCAGCCAGGTTACAGCGATATGACCTGTTCCTTGTCAGTCAATGACAGCAGCCAGGTTACAGCGATATGCCCTGTTCCTTGCCAGTCAATGACAGCAGCCAGGTTACAGCGATATGCCCTGTTCCTTGCCAGTCAATGACAGCAGCCAGGTTACAGCAATACGCCCTGTTCCTTGTCAGTCAATGACAGCAGCCAGGTTACAGCGATATGCCCTGTTCCTTGTCAGTCAATGACAGCAGCCAGGTTACAGCGATACGCCCTGTTCCTTGCCAGTCATATGTATGACATTGAGTTTAAGCCATCATCCCTCCACACAAATGCAGATGGATTATCCAGACTGTACAAGAGAAAGACAAAGGAGGGTGGATGCAGTGGACATGTTCCATACCGCTCAGCTCGAGGCACTACCGGTCACAAGCACAGTTATCAAACAGGAGACAAGGAAACATGTGACCTTGTCAAAAGTGTACACCTACACCATGTCAGGATGGCCAGCTACTGGCAGAAAGGAGCTGACTCCGTATTTCCAGCGGAGAAACAAAATTACAACGTGCCAAGGATGTTTGATATGGGGAATGAGAGTCATGATACCCCAGAAATGCCAACATCTAGTCTTGCAGCAACTACATGAAGGTCATGTTGGAATTGTCAAAATGAAGCTGCTCGCAAGGAGCCACTTCTGGTGGCCAGGTCTGGATCAACAGATAGAAATTATGGCGAAGATGTTTGGAAACCCTCCACA
Organism: Oncorhynchus nerka; assembly: GCF_034236695.1. NCBI lineage: Eukaryota > Metazoa > Chordata > Actinopteri > Salmoniformes > Salmonidae > Oncorhynchus > Oncorhynchus nerka. The sequence goes on from NW_027040246.1 coordinate 115,575, forward strand.
TGCCTGCTCCTGTCCCAGTCCACCCATGGGAATGGCCCGCAGAGCCATGGCAGAGAATTAATGTGGACTACGCTGGTCCCTTTGAAAAGCACATGTTTCTGGTTATAGTGGATGCCCATTCCAAATGGCCAGAGGTGTTTTGCACTGACTCCTCCACCTCAGCTCAGACGATAGAGTGTCTCAGAACAACGTTTACACGCTTCGGTTTGCCACCGTCCACCAGACACTGTCGTGGAAAATCGGTTCAAATATGACGCTTACAAGAACTTTGTGAAATCAATAGGCTTTTAATAAAAAAGTATCGCAAGCCGGAGTGGTCTTCGGGAACACACACCTTTTTTTCAGAGCTCTCGCTCTGATTTATACACATACAACTTATGAGTTGCAAATGAAGTTACATCCCAATCCGTGCGTCCTGCTTGTTCAGCCCAATAAAGCCCATATCTGCTTTCCGTCAGATTATTAATGATGACAAGACCCTTGCTTTTTCCCTGCACTCAGCTTAATGCGTTCTTCTGTATGTGTGTTATCTAGGGTCAGCAGACTATGTGTCTCCTCTGTTTTTAGCGTGCTCAGCTATACTAAAAATACTATACATTCCTGTATTTCCTAGGCTTGCTTAATGCGTTCTTTATCTCGGATCAGCAGACTGTGTGTCTCCTCTAGTTTTAGTGTGTCCAGCTGTCCTGGCGCCTATGTGTCGCCTTCTCTTCATGTGGTTGTCTAATATCAGCAGACTATGTGTCTCCTCTAGCTCTCCTCTCCTATACAATAGACAATGTATTTTACCAGAATGGCAAATGCACTCTATAAGTGTATCTCTCTCTTGTGTTACAGTATCTATGTTCCTCCATATATGTACATAATTTCTCCCATAACACACACTGAGGATGTTCAGGAGCCTCCAGACAATCCGAGGCGCTACCCAGAACGAACGTCCACCAGACACACTGGACTTATAAACAAACAAAAACTGCCTGTTCAAGTTCAGAATAAAGTGTTGTTCTGGTTCGTTACAGTAAATGGGAAGCTCCGGTTCAATTTCTGGTATTCAGAGTCTTTCTTATTATATAAATAAGTAATAAGAGACACTACACAATTTATGTACACATATCAACACATACATTTTATATTTTTATCATTTAATCATTTTCAGGGGAAATGTTTCATTTTGTTTTTGACGTTATGTTTTAAAGTTAAAACGTAACATTCAACATTACACTGTTCATTCTGCTCCTCACTGTCTATATAGAGTTAACACGTAACATTCAGCATTACACTGTTCATTCTGCTCCTCACTGTCTATATAGAGTTAACACGTAACATTCAGCATTACACTGTTCATTCTGCTCCTCACTGCAAGACTGAGGACATCAAGCATCTAGTGTCTCGTGTTGACGTGTGTTTCTGTGTTTATATTTATACTGGACAGAGAAGGAACCCTGGGGGCTTTTACAGAATGCTAATACACACACACACACACACGCGTGGTACATTATATCAATGCTGGGACCTTTTGCCATGAGCTGTTAAAGCCATCATCAGTCAGGGTCGTGATGTCACAGTAGTGATGATGTCACCACTAAGCGCCTCAGGTGTTGTGATAAGTCATCGGCCCTGGACGGGCTTTTACCCTCTTCTCTTTACTCCCCCTCTTTCCTCCTGTTACGGATACAGGTATCCTGTGTCTGTGTGTGTGTGTATCCTGTGTCTGTGTGTGTGTGTATCCTGTGTCTGTGTGTGTGTATGTGTATCCTGTGTCTGTGTGTGTGTGTATCCTGTGTTCTTTTCTCTCCTTCTCCCCTCACAGGTGAAAATCATCACTCCCCAATCAGTCAACAATCAATCATCAATCAGAAGACACACCTCCTCCTGTTTCCTACCCAATCACAGTTCCTTTCCCTTGGTTTAAAAACCCCATCATTTGTTTACTCAGCAGCTCAATCTCTCTGTAAATGCCATGTCTGTAGGTCTCTGTGTTTCACTCTCTCTTTGTGTATTAACCTCTCTTTTGTTTGAGCACCTCCATAGCACTTTGTCCTCACCTGTGAGTATTGTTTTGATTATGGTGTTTGTTTGCTGCTGGTGGGAAAAGGGGGAACCAAGACAAGTCGTTAAATACACTAGTTAGAACTGGGCGGACCACCCACTGTATTTTTGGTTAGTTGGTTAGCTGCTGTTAAAGTAGGCTAGTCTAGCTTGGGTGTTTTTGAATACTTATTGTTTCTTTCCTTGAGTCAAACCCTGAGTTTGACGGTATAATTTCAGTTGTAGTTATTTCGTTCTCACTTTTACTTTGTCACTATTAGAATTTGCATGAGTTATGTTACGAGTCTCATTACCATCCCCCCCTAGACTGTCGGGCCAAAAGGGATTCGTAACACAACCAATAGCAACACACAGAGAGAACCTGAGTGAAGGTCCTGAATGGCAATATCCCCAGTCCCTTTGGTCAGTCTACCACATACCTGTTAGGAGTGGGGATAATGTGTGTGTGTGTGTGTGTGTGTGTGTGTGTGTTAAAGAGAGAGTGAAAAAAGAAAGAAAGTAACAAAGTAGGCAGAAGGAGAGATAGAAGGAGAGAGAGAGATCTTGGGAGACGTTGTGAAGGGGTAAGGATAAGGACATGAATTTCAACCAGCCCCCATTACCCTCTGCTGTCCAAAACACTGGGAGAGGATGGAGACTGGACGTCTGTTTAAAGCCACACAGCACACAGCCACACTACCTGACTGTTAACAACCTGGGGCCTATAACAAGAACACTGTAGATAGAGGAGACTGGTAACAACCTGGGGTCTATAAAGGAGACTGGTAACAACCTGGGGTCTATAGAGGAGACTGGTAACAACCTGGGGTCTATAGAGGAGACTGGTAACAACCTGGGGTCTATAGAGGAGACTGGTAACAACCTGGGGTCTATAGAGGAGACTGGTAACAACCTGGGGTCTATAGAGGAGACTGGTAACAACCTGGGGTCTATAGAGGAGACTGGTAACAACCTGGGGTCTATAGAGGAGACTGGTAACAACCTGGGGTCTATAGAGGAGACTGGTAACAACCTGGGGTCTATAGAGGAGACTGGTAACAACCTGGGGTCTATAGAGGAGACTGGTAACAACCTGGGGTCTATAGAGGAGACTGGTAACAACCTGGGGTCTATAGAGGAGACTGGTAACAACCTGGGGTCTATAGAGGAGACTGGTAACAACCTGGGGTCTATAGAGGAGACTGGTAACAACCTGGGGTCTATAGAGGAGACTGGTAACAACCTGGGGTCTATAGAGGAGACTGGTAACAACCTGGGGTCTATAGAGGAGACTGGTAACAACCTGGGGTCTATAGAGGAGACTGGTAACAACCTGGGGTCTATATAGAGGAGACTGGTAACAACCTGGGGTCTATAGAGGAGACTGGTAACAACCTGGGGTCTATAGAGGAGACTGGTAACAACCTGGGGTCTATAGAGGAGACTGGTAACAACCTGGGGTCTATAGAGGAGACTGGTAACAACCTGGGGTCTATAGAGGAGACTGGTAACAACCTGGGGTCTATAACAACCTGGGGTCTAGAGGAGACTGGTAACAACCTGGGGTCTATAGAGGAGACTGGTAACAACCTGGGGTCTATAGAGGAGACTGGTAACAACCTGGGGTCTATAGAGGAGACTGGTAACAACCTGGGGTCTATAGAGGAGACTGGTAACAACCTGGGGTCTATAGAGGAGACTGGTAACAACCTGGGGTCTATAGAGGAGACTGGTAACAACCTGGGGTCTATAACAACCTGGGGTCTATAGGAGACTGGTAACAACCTGGGGTCTATAGAGGAGACTGGTAACAACCTGGGGTCTATAGAGGAGACTGGTAACAACCTGGGGTCTATAGAGGAGACTGGAACAACCTGGGGTCTATAGAGGAGACTGGTAACAACCTGGGGTCTATAGAGGAGACTGGTAACAACCTGGGGTCTATAGAGGAGACTGGTAACAACCTGGGGTCTGGTAACAACCTGGGGTCTAGGAGACTGGTAACAACCTGGGGTCTATAGAGGAGACTGGTAACAACCTGGGGTCTATAGAGGAGACTGGTAACAACCTGGGGTCTATAGAGGAGACTGGTAACAACCTGGGGTCTATAGAGGAGACTGGTAACAACCTGGGGTCTATAACAACCTGGGGTCTAGGAGACTGGTAACAACCTGGGGTCTATAGAGGAGACTGGTAACAACCTGGGGTCTATAGAGGAGACTGGTAACAACCTGGGGTCTATAGAGGAGACTGGTAACAACCTGGGGTCTATAGAGGAGACTGGTAACAACCTGGGGTCTATAGAGGAGACTGGTAACAACCTGGGGTCTATAGAGGAGACTGGTAACAACCTGGGGTCTATAGAGGAGACTGGTAACAACCTGGGGTCTATAGAGGAGACTGGTAACAACCTGGGAGGAGACTGGTAACAACCTGGGGTCTATAGAGGAGACTGGTAACAACCTGGGGTCTATAGAGGAGACTGGTAACAACCTGGGGTCTATAGAGGAGACTGGTAACAACCTGGGGTCTATAGAGGAGACTGGTAACAACCTGGGGTCTATAGAGGAGACTGGTAACAACCTGGGGTCTATAGAGGAGACTGGTAACAACCTGGGGTCTATAGAGGAGACTGGTAACAACCTGGGGTCTATAGAGGAGACTGGTAACAACCTGGGGTCTATAGAGGAGACTGGTAACAACCTGGGGTCTATAGAGGAGACTGGTAACAACCTGGGGTCTATAGAGGAGACTGGTAACAACCTGGGGTCTATAGAGGAGACTGGTAACAACCTGGGGTCTATAGAGGAGACTGGTAACAACCTGGGGTCTATAGAGGAGACTGGTAACACAACCTGGGGTCTATAGAGGAGACTGGTAACAACCTGGGGTCTATAGAGGAGACTGGTAACAACCTGGGGTCTATAGAGGAGACTGGTAACAACCTGGGGTCTATAGAGGAGACTGGTAACAACCTGGGGTCTATAGAGGAGACCGGTAACAACCTGGGGTCTATAGAGGAGACTGGTAACAACCTGGGGTCTATAGAGGAGACTGGTAACAACCTGGGGTCTATAGAGGAGACTGGTAACAACCTGGGGTCCATAGAGGAGACTGGTAACAACCTGGTGTCTATAGAGGAGACCGGTAACATCCTGGGGTCTATAGAGGAGACCGGTAACAACCTGGGGTCTATAGAGGAGACTGGTAACAACCTGGGGTCTATAGAGGAGACCGGTAACATCCTGGGGTCTATAGAGGAGACTGGTAACAACGTGGGGTCTATAGAGGAGAATGGTAACAACCTGGGGTCTATAGAGGAGACTGGTAACAACCTGGGGTCTATAGAGGAGACTGGTAACAACCTGGGGTCTATAACTGGTAACAACCTGGGGTCTATAGAGGAGACTGGTAACAACCTGGGCTCTAGAACATTAACACTTGTGTTCAGCTGCTCGGCCATGGATACACATTTCAACAAGCTAACAGTTCTCGTGCTGAAGTTGCTTCCAGAGGCAGTTTGTAGTGAGTGTTACATCCGAGGACAGACGATTCTTACTCTCTACACGTTTCATCACTCAGCAGTCCTGTTCTGTGAGGTTGTGTGGCCTGGCACTTCTCGGCTGAGCTGTTGTTTTTTCCTATGTTTTTCCACTCCACATAAACAGCACTTACAGTTGAACGGGGTTCAGCTCTAGCAGGGCAGAAATCTGACGAACTGACTTGTTGGAAATGTAGCATCCTATGACGTTGCCACTTTGAAAGTCAATGAGCTCTTCAGTAAGGCCATTCTACTGCCAATATTTGTCTTTGGAGATTGCAATTCTGTGTACTCGATTTTATACACTTCTCAGCAACAGGTGTGCCTGAAATAGCCGAATCCACTAATTATTCCACGTACTTTTGTACACATAGTGTATGCAGCAGCCAATCAGATACACATCCACAAACACAGAGTGTACAAAACATTAGGAACACCTGCTCTTTCCAATACACAGACTGACCAGGTGATTCCAGGTGAAAGATATGATCCCTTATTGATGTAACTAGTTAAATCCACTTCAATCAGTGTAGATGAAGGGGAGGAGACCTGGTTAAAGAAGGATTTTTAAGCCTTGAGACAATTGAGACATGGATTAATGTGCCAAAAAATATTCAACAGAAACTCTCAAAAACCTGGGATATTTTAATGCTGACTGTACTATACAGACTCTTTTTATCAAATCTTTCGTTGTGAGTATTTAAACATTTTGTATTGTTTGTTGGTTTGGCAATGACACTGTCAGCCAGAGAAATATGCTGAGAAGGATTATTCACCACAGCAAGCAAGGTACTAGGAGTCAAAGAGACAGGCCTGGGTGAGATCTTTAAGGTCAGGGCCCTCCCCCAGGTACTAGGAGTCAAACAGACAGGCCTGGATGAGATCTTTAAGGTCAGGGCCCTCCCCAAGGTACTAGGAGTCAAACAGACAGGCCTGGATGAGATCTTTAAGGTCAGGGCCCTCAGCAAGGTACTAGGAGTCAAACAGACAGGCCTGGATGAGATCTGTAAGGTCAGGGCCCTCAGCAAGGTACTAGGAGTCAGACAGACAGGCCTGGATGAGATCTTTAATGGTCAGGGCCCTCCCAAGGTACTAGGAGTCAAACAGACAGGCCTGGATGAGATATTTAAGGTCAGGGCCCTCCCCAAGGTACTAGGAGTCAAACAGACAGGCCTGGATGAGATATTTAAGGTCAGGTTCCTCCCCAAGGTACTAGGAGTCAAACAGACAGGCCTGGATAAGAGATCTTTAAGGTCAGGTTCCTCTAGGTACTAGGAGTCAAACAGACAGGCCTGGATGAGATCTTTAAGGTCAGGTTCCTCCCCAAGGTACTAGGAGTCAAACAGACAGGCCTGGATGAGATCTTTAAGGTCAGGGCCCTCCCCAAGGTACTAGGAGTCAAACAGACAGGCCTGGATGAGATCTTTAAGGTCAGGGCCCTCCGCAAGGTACGAGGAGTCAAACAGACAGGCCTGGATGAGATCTTTAAGGTCAGGGTCCTCCCCAAGGTACTTGGAGTCAAACAGACAGGCCTGGATGAGATCTTTAAGGTCAGGGCCCTCAGCAAGGTACTAGGAGTCAAACAGACAGGCCTGGATGAGATCTTTAAGGTCAGGGCCCTCCGCAAGGTTCACAAAATAATTTTAGACCTAAGCCCCACCCCCTGTACCTGAACGTTGAACTACTCCCCTCTGGGCTCGAGCTGATGTTCCTATCCACCCAGTAAGGCCAGCAGGATAATGTTCCTATCCACCCAGTAAGGCCAGCAGGATAATGTTCCTATCCACCCAGTAACCCAGTAAGGCCAGCAGGATAATGTTCCTATCCACCCAGTAACCCAGTAAGGCCAGCAGGATAATGTTCCTATCCACCCAGTAAGGCCAGCAGGATAATGTTCCTATCCACCCAGTAAGGCCAGTAAGGCCAGCAGTAATAATGTTCCTATCCACCCAGTAAGGCCAGCAGGATAATGTTCCTATCCACCCAGTAAGGCCAGCAGGATAATGTTCCTATCCACCCAGTAACCCAGTAAGGCCAGCAGGATAATGTTCCTATCCACCCAGTAAGGCCAGCAGGATAATGTTCCTATCCACCCAGTAACCCAGTAAGGCCAGCAGGATAATGTTCCTATCCACCCAGTAAGGCCAGCAGGATAATGTTCCTATCCACCCAGTAAGGCCAGCAGGATAATGTTCCTATCCACCCAGTAAGGCCAGCAGGATAATGTTCCTATCCACCCAGTAAGGCCAGCAGGATAATGTTCCTATCCACCCAGTAAGGCCAGCAGGATAATGTTCCTATCCACCCAGTAAGGCCAGCAGGATAATGTTCCTATCCACCCAGTAACCCAGTAAGGCCAGCAGGATAATGTTCCTATCCACCCAGTAACCCAGTAAGGCCAGCAGGATAATGTTCCTATCCACCCAGTAAGGCCAGGATAATGTTCCTATCCACCCAGTAAGGCCAGCAGGATAATGTTCCTATCCACCCAGTAAGGGCCAGCAGGATAATGTTCCTATCCACCCAGTAACCCAGTAAGGCCAGCAGGATAATGTTCCTATCCACCCAGTAAGGCCAGCAGGATAATGTTCCTATCCACCCAGTAAGGCCAGTAAGGCCAGCAGGATAATGTTCCTATCCACCCAGTAAGGCCAGCAGGATAATGTTCCTATCCACCCAGTAACCCAGTAAGGCCAGCAGGATAATGTTCCTATCCACCCAGTAACCCAGTAAGGCCAGCAGGATAATGTTCCTATCCACCCAGTAAGGCCAGCAGGATAATGTTCCTATCCACCCAGTAACCCAGTAAGGCCAGCAGGATAATGTTCCTATCCACCCAGTAAGGCCAGCAGGATAATGTTCCTATCCACCCAGTAACCCAGTAAGGCCAGCAGGATAATGTTCCTATCCACCCAGTAACCCAGTAAGGCCAGCAGGATAATGTTCCTATCCACCCAGTAAGGCCAGCAGGATAATGTTCCTATCCACCCAGTAACCCAGTAAGGCCAGCAGGATAATGTTCCTATCCACCCAGTAACCCAGTAAGGCCAGCAGGATAATGTTCCTATCCACCCAGTAAGGCCAGCAGGATAATGTTCCTATCCACCCAGTAAGGCCAGCAGGATAATGTTCCTATCCACCCAGTAAGGCCAGCAGGATAATGTTCCTATCCACCCAGTAAGGCCAGCAGGATAATGTTCCTATCCACCCAGTAAGGCCAGCAGGATAATGTTCCTATCCACCCAGTAACCCAGTAAGGCCAGCAGGATAATGTTCCTATCCACCCAGTAAGGCCAGCAGGATAATGTTCCTATCCACCCAGTAAGGCCAGCAGGATAATGTTCCTATCCACCCAGTAACCCAGTAAGGCCAGCAGGATAATGTTCCTATCCACCCAGTAAGGCCAGCAGGATAATGTTCCTATCCACCCAGTAAGGCCAGCAGGATAATGTTCCTATCCACCCAGTAAGGCCAGCAGGATAATGTTCCTATCCACCCAGTAAGGCCAGCAGGATAATGTTCCTATCCACCCAGTAACCCAGTAAGCCAGCAGGATAATGTTCCTATCCACCCAGTAAGGCCAGCAGGATAATGTTCCTATCCACCCAGTAAGGCCAGCAGGATAATGTTCCTATCCACCCAGTAAGGCCAGCAGGATAATGTTCCTATCCACCCAGTAAGGCCAGCAGGATAATGTTCCTATCCACCCAGTAAGGCCAGCAGGATAATGTTCCTATCCACCCAGTAAGGCCAGCAGGATAATGTTCCTACCCACCCAGTAACCCAGTAAGGCCAGCAGGATAATGTTCCTATCCACCCAGTAACCCAGTAAGCCAGCAGGATAATGTAAGGCCAGCAGGATAATGTTCCTATCCACCCAGTAAGTAAGGCCAGCAGGATAATGTTCCTATCCACCCAGTAACCCAGTAAGGCCAGCAGGATAATGTTCCTATCCACCCAGTAAGGCCAGCAGGATAATGTTCCTATCCACCCAGTAACCCAGTAAGGCCAGCAGGATAATGTTCCTATCCACCCAGTAAGGCCAGCAGGATAATGTTCCTATCCACCCAGTAAAGCCAGCAGGATAATGTTCCTATCCACCCAGTAACCCAGTAAGGCCAGCAGGATAATGTTCCTATCCACCCAGTAAGGCCAGCAGGATAATGTTCCTATCCACCCAGTAACCCAGTAAGGCCAGCAGGATAATGTTCCTATCCACCCAGTAACCCAGTAAGGCCAGCAGGATAATGTTCCTATCCACCCAGTAACCCAGTAAGGCCAGCAGGATAATGTTCCTATCCACCCAGTAAGTAAGGCCAGCAGGATAATGTTCCTATCCACCCAGTAAGGCCAGCAGGATAATGTTCCTATCCACCCAGTAAGGCCAGCAGGATAATGTTCCTATCCACCCAGTAAGGCCAGCAGGATAATGTTCCTATCCACCCAGTAACCCAGTAAGGCCAGCAGGATAATGTTCCTATCCACCCAGTAAGGCCAGCAGGATAATGTTCCTATCCACCCAGTAACCCAGTAAGGCCAGCAGGATAATGTTCCTATCCACCCAGTAAGGCCAGCAGGATAATGTTCCTATCCACCCAGTAAGGCCAGCAGGATAATGTTCCTATCCACCCAGTAAGGCCAGCAGGATAATGTTCCTATCCACCCAGTAAGGCCAGCAGGATAATGTTCCTATCCACCCAGTAAGGCCAGCAGGATAATGTTCCTATCCACCCAGTAAGGCCAGCAGGATAATGTTCCTATCCACCCAGTAACCCAGTAAGGCCAGCAGGATAATGTTCCTATCCACCCAGTAAGGCCAGCAGGATAATGTTCCTATCCACCCAGTAAGGCCAGCAGGATAATGTTCCTATCCACCCAGTAACCCAGTAAGGCCAGCAGGATAATGTTCCTATCCACCCAGTAAGGCCAGCAGGATAATGTTCCTATCCACCCAGTAACCCAGTAAGGCCAGCAGGATAATGTTCCTATCCACCCAGTAACCCAGTAAGGCCAGCAGGATAATGTTCCTATCCACCCAGTAACCCAGTAAGGCCAGCAGGATAATGTTCCTATCCACCCAGTAAGGCCAGCAGGATAATGTTCCTATCCACCCAGTAAGGCCAGCAGGATAATGTTCCTATCCACCCAGTAAGGCCAGCAGGATAATGTTCCTATCCACCCAGTAACCCAGTAAGGCCAGCAGGATAATGTTCCTATCCACCCAGTAAGGCCAGCAGGATAATGTTCCTATCCACCCAGTAACCCAGTAAGGCCAGCAGGATAATGTTCCTATCCACCCAGTAACCCAGTAAGGCCAGCAGGATAATGTTCCTATCCACCCAGTAAGGCCAGCAGGATAATGTTCCTATCCACCCAGTAAGGCCAGCAGGATAATGTTCCTATCCACCCAACCCAGTAAGGCCAGCAGGATAATGTTCCTATCCACCCAGTAACCCAGTAAGGCCAGCAGGATAATGTTCCTATCCACCCAGTAAGGCCAGCAGGATAATGTTCCTATCCACCCAGTAAGGCCAGCAGGATAATGTTCCAGTAACCCAGTAAGGCCAGCAGGATAATGTTCCTATCCACCCAGTAACCCAGTAAGGCCAGCAGGATAATGTTCCTATCCACCCAGTAAGGCCAGCAGGATAATGTTCCTATCCACCCAGTAAGGGCCAGCAGGATAATGTTCCTATCCACCCAGTAAGGCCAGCAGGATAATGTTCCTATCCACCCAGTAACCCAGTAAGGCCAGCAGGATAATGTTCCTATCCACCCAGTAAGGCCAGCAGGATAATGTTCCTATCCACCCAGTAACCCAGTAAGGCCAGCAGGATAATGTTCCTATCCACCCAGTAAGGCCAGCAGGATAATGTTCCTATCCACCCAGTAACCCAGTAAGGCCAGCAGGATAATGTTCCTATCCACCCAGTAACCCAGTAAGGCCAGCAGGATAATGTTCCTATCCACCCAGTAACCCAGTAAGGCCAGCAGGATAATGTTCCTATCCACCCAGTAACCCAGTAAGGCCAGCAGGATAATGTTCCTATCCACCCAGTAAGGCCAGCAGGATAATGTTCCTATCCACCCAGTAACCCAGTAAGGCCAGCAGGATAATGTTCCTATCCACCCAGTAAGGCCAGCAGGATAATGTTCCTATCCACCCAGTAACCCAGTAAGGCCAGCAGGATAATGTTCCTATCCACCCAGTAACCCAGTAAGGCCAGCAGGATAATGTTCCTATCCACCCAGTAAGGCCAGCAGGATAATGTTCCTATCCACCCAGTAAGTAAGGCCAGCAGGATAATGTTCCTATCCACCCAGTAAGGCCAGCAGGATAATGTTCCTATCCACCCAGTAACCCAGTAAGGCCAGCAGGATAATGTTCCTATCCACCCAGTAAGGCCAGCAGGATAATGTTCCTATCCACCCAGTAACCCAGTAAGGCCAGCCAGCAGGATAATGTTCCTATCCACCCAGTAAGGCCAGCAGGATAATGTTCCTATCCACCCAGTAACCCAGTAAGGCCAGCAGGATAATGTTCCTATCCACCCAGTAACCCAGTAAGGTTCCTAGCCAGGATAAGGCCAGTAAGGCCAGCAGGATAATGTTCCTATCCACCCAGTAACCCAGTAAGGCCAGCAGGATAATGTTCCTATCCACCCAGTAACCCAGTAAGGCCAGCAGGATAATGTTCCTATCCACCCAGTAACCCAGTAAGGCCAGCAGGATAATGTTCCTATCCACCCAGTAAGGCCAGCAGGATAATGTTCCTATCCACCCAGTAAGGCCAGCAGGATAATGTTCCTATCCACCCAGTAACCCAGTAAGGCCAGCAGGATAATGTTCCTATCCACCCAGTAAGGGCCAGCAGGATAATGTTCCTATCCACCCAGTAACCCAGTAAGGCCAGCAGGATAATGTTCCTATCCACCCAGTAAGGCCAGCAGGATAATGTTCCTATCCACCCAGTAACCCAGTAAGGCCAGCAGGATAATGTTCCTATCCACCCAGTAACCCAGTAAGGCCAGCAGGATAATGTTCCTATCCACCCAGTAAGGCCAGCAGGATAATGTTCCTATCCACCCAGTAACCCAGTAAGGCCAGCAGGATAATGTTCCTATCCACCCAGTAACCCAGTAAGGCCAGCAGGATAATGTTCCTATCCACCCAGTAACCCAGTAAGGCCAGCAGGATAATGTTCCTATCCACCCAGTAAGGCCAGCAGGATAATGTTCCTATCCACCCAGTAAGGCCAGCAGGATAATGTTCCTATCCACCCAGTAAGGCCAGCAGGATAATGTTCCTATCCACCCAGTAAGGCCAGCAGGATAATGTTCCTATCCACCCAGTAACCCAGTAAGGCCAGCAGGATAATGTTCCTATCCACCCAGTAAGGCCAGCAGGATAATGTTCCTATCCACCCAGTAACCCAGTAAGGCCAGCAGGATAATGTTCCTATCCACCCAGTAACCCAGTAAGGCCAGCAGGATAATGTTCCTATCCACCCAGTAAGGCCAGCAGGATAATGTTCCTATCCACCCAGTAAGGCCAGCAGGATAATGTTCCTATCCACCCAGTAAGTAAGGCCAGCAGGATAATGTTCCTATCCAGTAAGGCCAGCAGGATAATGTTCATCCACCCAGTAAGGCCAGCAGGATAATGTTCCTATCCACCCAGTAAGGCCAGCAGGATAATGTTCCTATCCAGTAACCCAGTAAGGCCAGCAGGATAATGTTCCTATCCACCCAGTAAGGCCAGCAGGATAATGTTCCATCCACCCAGTAAGGCCAGCAGGATAATGTTCCTATCCACCCAGTAACCCAGTAAGGCCAGCAGGATAATGTTCCTATCCACCCAGTAAGGCCAGCAGGATAATGTTCCTATCCACCCAGTAACCCAGTAAGGCCAGCAGGATAATGTTCCTATCCACCCAGTAAGGCCAGCAGGATAATGTTCCTATCCACCCAGTAAGGCCAGCAGGATAATGTTCCTATCCACCCAGTAACCCAGTAAGGCCAGCAGGATAATGTTCCTATCCACCCAGTAACCCAGTAAGGCCAGCAGGATAATGTTCCTATCCACCCAGTAACCCAGTAAGGCCAGCAGGATAATGTTCCTATCCACCCAGTAAGGCCAGCAGGATAATGTTCCTATCCACCCAGTAACCCAGTAAGGCCAGCAGGATAATGTTCCTATCCACCCAGTAAGGCCAGCAGGATAATGTTCCTATCCACCCAGTAAGGCCAGCAGGATAATGTTCCTATCCACCCAGTAAGGCCAGCAGGATAATGTTCCTATCCACCCAGTAAGGCCAGCAGGATAATGTTCCTATCCACCCAGTAAGGCCAGCAGGATAATGTTCCTATCCACCCAGTAAGGCCAGCAGGATAATGTTCCTATCCACCCAGTAAGGCCAGTAGGATAAATGTTCCTATCCACCCAGTAAGGCCAGCAGGATAATGTTCCTATCCACCCAGTAAGGCCAGCAGGATAATGTTCCTATCCACCCAGTAAGGCCAGCAGGATAATGTTCCTATCCACCCAGTAAGGCCAGCAGGATAATGTTCCTATCCACCCAGTAACCCAGTAAGGCCAGCAGGATAATGTTCCTATCCACCCAGTAACCCAGTAAGGCCAGCAGGATAATGTTCCTATCCACCCAGTAACCCAGTAAGGCCAGCAGGATAATGTTCCTATCCACCCAGTAACCCAGTAAGGCCAGCAGGATAATGTTCCTATCCACCCAGTAACCCAGTAAGGCCAGCAGGATAATGTTCCTATCCACCCAGTAAGGCCAGCAGGATAATGTTCCTATCCACCCAGTAAGGCCAGCAGGATAATGTTCCTATCCACCCAGTAAGGCCAGCAGGATAATGTTCCTATCCACCCAGTAAGGCCAGCAGGATAATGTTCCTATCCACCCAGTAGTAAGGCCAGCAGGATAATGTTCCTATCCACCCAGTAAGGCCAGCAGGATAATGTTCCTATCCACCCAGTAAGGCCAGCAGGATAATGTTCCTATCCACCCAGTAAGGCCAGCAGGATAATGTTCCTATCCACCCAGTAACCCAGTAAGGCCAGCAGGATAATGTTCCTATCCACCCAGTAAGGCCAGCAGGATAATGTTCCTATCCACCCAGTAAGGCCAGCAGGATAATGTTCCTATCCACCCAGTAAGGCCAGCAGGATAATGTTCCTATCCACCCAGTAAGGCCAGCAGGATAATGTTCCTATCCACCCAGTAACCCAGTAAGGCCAGCAGGATAATGTTCCTATCCACCCAGTAACCCAGTAAGGCCAGCAGGATAATGTTCCTATCCACCCAGTAACCCAGTAAGGCCAGCAGGATAATGTTCCTATCCACCCAGTAATCCACCCAGTAAGGCCAGCAGGATAATGTTCCTATCCACCCAGTAAGGCCAGCAGGATAATGTTCCTATCCACCCAGTAACCCAGTAAGGCCAGCAGGATAATGTTCCTATCCACCCAGTAAGGCCAGCAGGATAATGTTCCTATCCACCCAGTAAGGCCAGCAGGATAATGTTCCTATCCACCCAGTAAGGCCAGCAGGATAATGTTCCTATCCACCCAGTAACCCAGTAAGGCCAGCAGGATAATGTTCCTATCCACCCAGTAACCCAGTAAGGCCAGCAGGATAATGTTCCTATCCACCCAGTAAGGCCAGCAGGATAATGTTCCTATCCACCCAGTAAGGCCAGCAGGATAATGTTCCTATCCACCCAGTAAGGCCAGCAGGATAATGTTCCTATCCACCCAGTAAGGCCAGCAGGATAATGTTCCTATCCACCCAGTAAGGCCAGCAGGATAATGTTCCTATCCACCCAGTAAGGCCAGCAGGATAATGTTCCTATCCACCCAGTAACCCAGTAAGGCCAGCAGGATAATGTTCCTATCCACCCAGTAAGGCCAGCAGGATAATGTTCCTATCCACCCAGTAAGGCCAGCAGGATAATGTTCCTATCCACCCAGTAAGGCCAGCAGGATAATGTTCCTATCCACCCAGTAAGGCCAGCAGGATAATGTTCCTATCCACCCAGTAACCCAGTAAGGCCAGCAGGATAATGTTCCTATCCACCCAGTAAGGCCAGCAGGATAATGTTCCTATCCACCCAGTAAGGCCAGCAGGATAATGTTCCTATCCACCCAGTAAGGCCAGCAGGATAATGTTCCTATCCACCCAGTAAGGCCAGTAAGGCCAGGATAATGTTCCTATCCACCCAGTAAGGGCCAGCAGGATAATGTTCCTATCCACCCAGTAAGGCCAGCAGGATAATGTTCCTATCCACCCAGTAACCCAGTAAGGCCAGCAGGATAATGTTCCTATCCACCCAGTAAGGCCAGCAGGATAATGTTCCTATCCACCCAGTAACCCAGTAAGGCCAGCAGGATAATGTTCCTATCCACCCAGTAAGGCCAGCAGGATAATGTTCCTATCCACCCAGTAAGGCCAGCAGGATAATGTTCCTATCCACCCAGTAACCCAGTAAGGCCAGCAGGATAATGTTCCTATCCACCCAGTAACCCAGTAAGGCCAGCAGGATAATGTTCCTATCCACCCAGTAACCCAGTAAGGCCAGCAGGATAATGTTCCTATCCACCCAGTAAGGCCAGCAGGATAATGTTCCTATCCACCCAGTAAGGCCAGCAGGATAATGTTCCTATCCACCCAGTAAGGCCAGCAGGATAATGTTCCTATCCACCCAGTAAGGCCAGTAAGGCCAGCAGGATAATGTTCCTATCCACCCAGTAACCCAGTAAGGCCAGCAGGATAATGTTCCTATCCACCCAGTAAGGCCAGCAGGATAATGTTCCTATCCACCCAGTAACCCAGTAAGGCCAGCAGGATAATGTTCCTATCCACCCAGTAACCCAGTAAGGCCAGCAGGATAATGTTCCTATCCACCCAGTAAGGCCAGCAGGATAATGTTCCTATCCACCCAGTAAGGCCAGCAGGATAATGTTCCTATCCACCCAGTAACCCAGTAAGGCCAGCAGGATAATGTTCCTATCCACCCAGTAAGGCCAGCAGGATAATGTTCCTATCCACCCAGTAAGGCCAGCAGGATAATGTTCCTATCCACCCAGTAACCCAGTAAGGCCAGCAGGATAATGTTCCTATCCACCCAGTAAGGCCAGCAGGATAATGTTCCTATCCACCCAGTAAGGCCAGCAGGATAATGTTCCTATCCACCCAGTAACCCAGTAAGGCCAGCAGGATAATGTTCCTATCCACCCAGTAAGGCCAGCAGGATAATGTTCCTATCCACCCAGTAACCCAGTAAGGCCAGCAGGATAATGTTCCTATCCACCCAGTAAGGCCAGCAGGATAATGTTCCTATCCACCCAGTAACCCAGTAAGGCCAGCAGGATAATGTTCCTATCCACCCAGTAAGGCCAGCAGGATAATGTTCCTATCCACCCAGTAACCCAGTAAGGCCAGCAGGATAATGTTCCTATCCACCCAGTAAGGCCAGCAGGATAATGTTCCTATCCACCCAGTAACCCAGTAAGGCCAGCAGGATAATGTTCCTATCCACCCAGTAACCCAGTAAGGCCAGCAGGATAATGTTCCTATCCACCCAGTAAGGCCAGCAGGATAATGTTCCTATCCACCCAGTAACCCAGTAAGCCAGCAGGATAATGTTCCTATCCACCCAGTAAGGCCAGCAGGATAATGTTCCTATCCACCCAGTAACCCAGTAAGGCCAGCAGGATAATGTTCCTATCCACCCAGTAACCCAGTAAGGCCAGCAGGATAATGTTCCTATCCACCCAGTAACCCAGTAAGGCCAGCAGGATAATGTTCCTATCCACCCAGTAAGGCCAGCAGGATAATGTTCCTATCCACCCAGTAACCCAGTAAGGCCAGCAGGATAATGTTCCTATCCACCCAGTAAGGCCAGCAGGATAATGTTCCTATCCACCCAGTAAGGCCCAGTAAGGCCAGCAGGATAATGTTCCTATCCACCCAGTAAGGCCAGCAGGATAATGTTCCTATCCACCCAGTAAGGCCAGCAGGATAATGTTCCTATCCACCCAGTAAGGCCAGCAGGATAATGTTCCTATCCACCCAGTAAGGCCAGCAGGATAATGTTCCTATCCACCCAGTAACCCAGTAAGGCCAGCAGGATAATGTTCCTATCCACCCAGTAACCAGTAAGGCCAGCAGGATAATGTTCCTATCCACCCAGTAAGGCCAGCAGGATAATGTTCCTATCCACCCAGTAAGGCCAGCAGGATAATGTTCCTATCCACCCAGTAAGGCCAGCAGGATAATGTTCCTATCCACCCAGTAACCCAGTAAGGCCAGCAGGATAATGTTCCTATCCAACCCAGTAAGGCCAGCAGGATAATGTTCCTATCCACCCAGTAAGGCCAGCAGGATAATGTTCCTATCCACCCAGTAACCCAGTAAGGCCAGCAGGATAATGTTCCTATCCACCCAGTAAGGCCAGCAGGATAATGTTCCTATCCACCCAGTAAGGCCAGCAGGATAATGTTCCTATCCACCCAGTAACCCAGTAAGGCCAGCAGGATAATGTTCCTATCCACCCAGTAAGGCCAGCAGGATAATGTTCCTATCCACCCAGTAAGGCCAGCAGGATAATGTTCCTATCCACCCAGTAACCCAGTAAGGCCAGCAGGATAATGTTCCTATCCACCCAGTAACCCAGTAAGGCCAGCAGGATAATGTTCCTATCCACCCAGTAAGGCCAGCAGGATAATGTTCCTATCCACCCAGTAAGGCCAGCAGGATAATGTTCCTATCCACCCAGTAAGGCCAGCAGGATAATGTTCCTATCCACCCAGTAACCCAGCCCAGCAGGATAATGTTCCTATCCACCCAGTAAGGCCAGCAGGATAATGTTCCTATCCACCCAGTAAGGCCAGTAAGGCCAGCATAATGTTCCTATCCACCCAGTAAGGCCAGCAGGATAATGTTCCTATCCACCCAGTAAGGCCAGCAGGATAATGTTCCTATCCACCCAGTAACCCAGTAAGGCCAGCAGGATAATGTTCCTATCCACCCAGTAACCCAGTAAGGCCAGCAGGATAATGTTCCTATCCACCCAGTAACCCAGTAAGGCCAGCAGGATAATGTTCCTATCCACCCAGTAAGGCCAGCAGGATAATGTTCCTATCCACCCAGTAACCCAGTAAGGCCAGCAGGATAATGTTCCTATCCACCCAGTAAGGCCAGCAGGATAATGTTCCTATCCACCCAGTAAGGCCAGCA
Source organism: Oncorhynchus nerka (assembly GCF_034236695.1). NCBI lineage: Eukaryota > Metazoa > Chordata > Actinopteri > Salmoniformes > Salmonidae > Oncorhynchus > Oncorhynchus nerka. Next base: position 134,405 of record NW_027040246.1, read on the forward strand.
GGATAATGTTCCTATCCACCCAGTAACCCAGTAAGGCCAGCAGGATAATGTTCCTATCCACCCAGTAAGGCCAGCAGGATAATGTTCCTATCCACCCAGTAAGGCCAGCAGGATAATGTTCCTATCCACCCAGTAAGGCCAGCAGGATAATGTTCCTATCCACCCAGTAAGGCCAGCAGGATAATGTTCCTATCCACCCAGTAAGGCCAGCAGGATAATGTTCCTATCCACCCAGTAACCCAGTAAGGCCAGCAGGATAATGTTCCTATCCACCCAGTAAGGCCAGCAGGATAATGTTCCTATCCACCCAGTAACCCAGTAAGGCCAGCAGGATAATGTTCCTATCCACCCAGTAACCCAGTAAGGCCAGCAGGATAATGTTCCTATCCACCCAGTAAGGCCAGCAGGATAATGTTCCTATCCACCCAGTAAGGCCAGCAGGATAATGTTCCTATCCACCCAGTAACCCAGTAAGGCCAGCAGGATAATGTTCCTATCCACCCAGTAAGGCCAGCAGGATAATGTTCCTATCCACCCAGTAAGGCCAGCAGGATAATGTTCCTATCCACCCAGTAACCCAGTAAGGCCAGCAGGATAATGTTCCTATCCACCCAGTAAGGCCAGCAGGATAATGTTCCTATCCACCCAGTAAGGCCAGCAGGATAATGTTCCTATCCACCCAGTAACCCAGTAAGGCCAGCAGGATAATGTTCCTATCCACCCAGTAAGGCCAGCAGGATAATGTTCCTATCCACCCAGTAACCCAGTAAGGCCAGCAGGATAATGTTCCTATCCACCCAGTAAGGCCAGCAGGATAATGTTCCTATCCACCCAGTAGACCAGTAAGGCCAGCAGGATAATGTTCCTATCCACCCAGTAACCCAGTAAGGCCAGCAGGATAATGTTCCTATCCACCCAGTAACCCAGTAAGGCCAGCAGGATAATGTTCCTATCCACCCAGTAACCCAGTAAGGCCAGCAGGATAATGTTCCTATCCACCCAGTAAGGCCAGCAGGATAATGTTCCTATCCACCCAGTAAGGCCAGCAGGATAATGTTCCTATCCACCCAGTAAGGCCAGCAGGATAATGTTCCTATCCACCCAGTAAGGCCAGCAGGATAATGTTCCTATCCACCCAGTAAGGCCAGCAGGATAATGTTCCTATCCACCCAGTAAGGCCAGCAGGATAATGTTCCTATCCACCCAGTAAGGCCAGCAGGATAATGTTCCTATCCACCCAGTAAGGCCAGCAGGATAATGTTCCTATCCACCCAGTAAGGCCAGCAGGATAATGTTCCTATCCACCCAGTAAGGCCAGCAGGATAATGTTCCTATCCACCCAGTAACCCAGTAAGGCCAGCAGGATAATGTTCCTATCCACCCAGTAAGGCCAGCAGGATAATGTTCCTATCCACCCAGTAACCCAGTAAGGCCAGCAGGATAATGTTCCTATCCACCCAGTAAGGCCAGCAGGATAATGTTCCTATCCACCCAGTAACCCAGTAAGGCCAGCAGGATAATGTTCCTATCCACCCAGTAAGGCCAGCAGGATAATGTTCCTATCCACCCAGTAAGGCCAGCAGGATAATGTTCCTATCCACCCAGTAAGGCCAGCAGGATAATGTTCCTATCCACCCAGTAAGGCCAGCAGGATAATGTTCCTATCCACCCAGTAACCACCCAGTAACCCAGTAAGGCCAGCAGGATAATGTTCCTATCCACCCAGTAACCCAGTAAGGCCAGCAGGATAATGTTCCTATCCACCCAGTAAGGCCAGCAGGATAATGTTCCTATCCACCCAGTAACCCAGTAAGGCCAGCAGGATAATGTTCCTATCCACCCAGTAATGTTCCTATCCACCCAGTAACCCAGTAAGGCCAGCAGGATAATGTTCCTATCCACCCAGTAACCCAGTAAGGCCAGCAGGATAATGTTCCTATCCACCCAGTAACCCAGTAAGGCCAGCAGGATAATGTTCCTATCCACCCAGTAACCCAGTAAGGCCAGCAGGATAATGTTCCTATCCACCCAGTAACCCAGTAAGGCCAGCAGGATAATGTTCCTATCCACCCAGTAACCCAGTAAGGCCAGCAGGATAATGTTCCTATCCACCCAGTAAGGCCAGCAGGATAATGTTCCTATCCACCCAGTAACCCAGTAAGGCCAGCAGGATAATGTTCCTATCCACCCAGTAAGGCCAGCAGGATAATGTTCCTATCCACCCAGTAACCCAGTAAGGCCAGCAGGATAATGTTCCTATCCACCCAGTAAGGCCAGCAGGATAATGTTCCTATCCACCCAGTAACCCAGTAAGGCCAGCAGGATAATGTTCCTATCCACCCAGTAACCCAGTAAGGCCAGCAGGATAATGTTCCTATCCACCCAGTAAGGCCAGCAGGATAATGTTCCTATCCACCCAGTAACCCAGTAAGGCCAGCAGGATAATGTTCCTATCCACCCAGTAACCCAGTAAGGCCAGCAGGATAATGTTCCTATCCACCCAGTAACCCAGTAAGGCCAGCAGGATAATGTTCCTATCCACCCAGTAAGGCCAGCAGGATAATGTTCCTATCCACCCAGTAAGGCCAGCAGGATAATGTTCCTATCCACCCAGTAACCCAGTAAGGCCAGCAGGATAATGTTCCTATCCACCCAGTAAGGCCAGCAGGATAATGTTCCTATCCACCCAGTAACCCAGTAAGGCCAGCAGGATAATGTTCCTATCCCCCCAGTAAGGCCAGCAGGATAATGTTCCTATCCACCCAGTAAGGCCAGCAGGATAATGTTCCTATCCACCCAGTAAGGCCAGCAGGATAATGTTCCTATCCACCCAGTAAGGCCAGCAGGATAATGTTCCTATCCACCAGCAGGATAACCCAGTAAGGCCAGCAGGATAATGTTCCTATCCACCCAGTAAGGCCAGCAGGATAATGTTCCTATCCACCCAGTAAGGCCAGCAGGATAATGTTCCTATCCACCCAGTAAGGCCAGCAGGATAATGTTCCTATCCACCCAGTAAGGCCAGCAGGATAATGTTCCTATCCACCCAGTAACCCAGTAAGGTCAGCAGGATAATGTTCCTATCCACCCAGTAAGGCCAGCAGGATAATGTTCCTATCCACCCAGTAACCCAGTAAGGCCAGCAGGATAATGTTCCTATCCACCCAGTAACCCAGTAAGGCCAGCAGGATAATGTTCCTATCCACCCAGTAACCCAGTAAGGCCAGCAGGATAATGTTCCTATCCACCCAGTAAGGGCAGCAGGATAATGTTACTATCCACCCAGTAAGGCCAGCAGGATAATGTTCCTATCCACCCAGTAAGGCCAGCAGGATAATGTTCCTATCCTCCCAGTAAGGCCAGCAGGATAATGTTCCTATCCACCCAGTAAGGCCAGCAGGATAATGTTCCTATCCACCCAGTAACCCAGTAAGGCCAGCAGGATAATGTTCCTATCCACCCAGTAACCCAGTAAGGCCAGCAGGATAATGTTCCTATCCACCCAGTAACCCAGTAAGGCCAGCAGGATAATGTTCCTATCCACCCAGTAAGGCCAGCAGGATAATGTTCCTATCCACCCAGTAAGGCCAGCAGGATAATGTTCCTATCCACCCAGTAAGGCCAGCAGGATAATGTTCCTATCCACCCAGTAAGGCCAGCAGGATAATGTTCCTATCCACCCAGTAAGGCCAGCAGGATAATGTTCCTATCCACCCAGTAAGGCCAGCAGGATAATGTTCCTATCCACCCAGTAAGGCCAGCAGGATAATGTTCCTATCCACCCAGTAAGGCCAGCAGGATAATGTTCCTATCCACCCAGTAAGGCCAGCAGGATAATGTTCCTATCCACCCAGTAAGGCCAGCAGGATAATGTTCCTATCCACCCAGTAAGGCCAGCAGGATAATGTTCCTATCCACCCAGTAAGGCCAGCAGGATAATGTTCCACCCAGTAAGGCCAGCAGGATAATGTTCCTATCCACCCAGTAAGGCCAGCAGGATAATGTTCCTATCCACCCAGTAAGGCCAGCAGGATAATGTTCCTATCCACCCAGTAACCCAGTAAGGCCAGCAGGATAATGTTCCTATCCACCCAGTAACCCAGTAAGGCCAGCAGGATAATGTTCCTATCCACCCAGTAAGGCCAGCAGGATAATGTTCCTATCCACCCAGTAAGGCCAGCAGGATAATGTTCCTATCCACCCAGTAAGGCCAGCAGGATAATGTTCCTATCCACCCAGTAAGGCCAGCAGGATAATGTTCCTATCCACCCAGTAAGGCCAGCAGGATAATGTTCCTATCCACCCAGTAAGGCCAGCAGGATAATGTTCCTATCCACCCAGTAAGGCCAGCAGGATAATGTTCCTATCCACCCAGTAAGGCCAGCAGGATAATGTTCCTATCCACCCAGTAAGGCCAGCAGGATAATGTTCCTATCCACCCAGTAAGGCCAGCAGGATAATGTTCCTATCCACCCAGTAAGGCCAGCAGGATAATGTTCCTATCCACCCAGTAAGGCCAGCAGGATAATGTTCCTATCCACCCAGTAAGGCCAGCAGGATAATGTTCCTATCCACCCAGTAAGGCCAGCAGGATAATGTTCCTATCCACCCAGTAAGGCCAGCAGGATAATGTTCCTATCCACCCAGTAAGGCCAGCAGGATAATGTTCCTATCCACCCAGTAAGGCCAGCAGGATAATGTTCCTATCCACCCAGTAAGGCCAGCAGGATAATGTTCCTATCCACCCAGTAAGGCCAGCAGGATAATGTTCCTATCCACCCAGTAAGGCCAGCAGGATAATGTTCCTATCCACCCAGTAAGGCCAGCAGGATAATGTTCCTATCCACCCAGTAACCCAGTAAGGCCAGCAGGATAATGTTCCTATCCACCCAGTAAGGCCAGCAGGATAATGTTCCTATCCACCCAGTAACCCAGTAAGGCCAGCAGGATAATGTTCCTATCCACCCAGTAAGGCCAGCAGGATAATGTTCCTATCCACCCAGTAACCCAGGCCAGCAGGATAATGTTCCTATCCACCCAGTAAGGCCAGTAATGTTCCTATCCACCCAGTAAGGCCAGCAGGATAATGTTCCTATCCACCCAGTAACCAGCAGGATAATGTTCCTATCCACCCAGTAAGGCCAGCAGGATAATGTTCCTATCCACCCAGTAAGGCCAGCAGGATAATGTTCCTATCCACCCAGTAACCCAGTAAGGCCAGCAGGATAATGTTCCTATCCACCCAGTAACCCAGTAAGGCCAGCAGGATAATGTTCCTATCCACCCAGTAAGGCCAGCAGGATAATGTTCCTATCCACCCAGTAACCCAGTAAGGCCAGCAGGATAATGTTCCTATCCACCCAGTAAGGCCAGCAGGATAATGTTCCTATCCACCCAGTAACCCAGTAAGGCCAGCAGGATAATGTTCCTATCCACCCAGTAACCCAGTAAGGCCAGCAGGATAATGTTCCTATCCACCCAGTAACCCAGTAAGGCCAGCAGGATAATGTTCCTATCCACCCAGTAACCCAGTAAGGCCAGCAGGATAATGTTCCTATCCACCCAGTAACCCAGTAAGGCCAGCAGGATAATGTTCCTATCCACCCAGTAACCAGCAGGATAATGTTCCTATAAGGCCAGCAGGATAATGTTCCTATCCACCCAGTAAGGCCAGCAGGATAATGTTCCTATCCACCCAGTAACCCAGTAAGGCCAGCAGGATAATGTTCCTATCCACCCAGTAAGGCCAGCAGGATAATGTTCCTATCCACCCAGTAAGGCCAGCAGGATAATGTTCCTATCCACCCAGTAACCCAGTAAGGCCAGCAGGATAATGTTCCTATCCACCCAGTAAGGCCAGCAGGATAATGTTCCTATCCACCCAGTAACCCAGGCCAGCAGGATAATGTTCCTATCCACCCAGTAACCCAGTAAGGCCAGCAGGATAATGTTCCTATCCACCCAGTAAGGCCAGCAGGATAATGTTCCTATCCACCCAGTAAGGCCAGCAGGATAATGTTCCTATCCACCCAGTAACCCAGTAAGGCCAGCAGGATAATGTTCCTATCCAGTAACCCAGTAAGGCCAGCAGGATAATGTTCCTATCCACCCAGTAAGGCCAGCAGGATAATGTTCCTATCCACCCAGTAAGGCCAGCAGGATAATGTTCCTATCCACCCAGTAACCCAGTAAGGCCAGCAGGATAATGTTCCTATCCACCCAGTAAGGCCAGCAGGATAATGTTCCTATCCACCCAGTAATGTTCCTATCCAGTAAGGATAATGTTCCAGCAGGATAATGTTCCTATCCACCCAGTAAGGCCAGCAGGATAATGTTCCTATCCACCCAGTAAGGCCAGCAGGATAATGTTCCTATCCACCCAGTAAGGCCAGCAGGATAATGTTCCTATCCACCCAGTAAGGCCAGCAGGATAATGTTCCTATCCACCCAGTAACCCAGGGCCAGCAGGATAATGTTCCTATCCACCCAGTAAGGCCAGCAGGATAATGTTCCTATCCACCCAGTAAGGCCAGCAGGATAATGTTCCTATCCACCCAGTAAGGCCAGCAGGATAATGTTCCTATCCACCCAGTAAGGCCAGCAGGATAATGTTCCTATCCACCCAGTAACCCAGTAAGGGCAGGATAATGTTCCTATCCACCCAGTAAGGCCAGCAGGATAATGTTCCTATCCACCCAGTAACCCAGTAAGGCCAGCAGGATAATGTTCCTATCCACCCAGTAACCCAGTAAGGCCAGCAGGATAATGTTCCTATCCACCCAGTAACCCAGTAAGGCCAGCAGGATAATGTTCCTATCCACCCAGTAAGGCCAGCAGGATAATGTTCCTATCCACCCAGTAAGGCCAGCAGGATAATGTTCCTATCCACCCAGTAAGGCCAGCAGGATAATGTTCCTATCCACCCAGTAAGGCCAGCAGGATAATGTTCCTATCCACCCAGTAAGGCCAGCAGGATAATGTTCCTATCCACCCAGTAACCCAGTAAGGCCAGCAGGATAATGTTCCTATCCACCCAGTAACCCAGTAAGGCCAGCAGGATAATGTTCCTATCCACCCAGTAACCCAGTAAGGCCAGCAGGATAATGTTCCTATCCACCCAGTAAGGCCAGCAGGATAATGTTCCTATCCACCCAGTAAGGCCAGCAGGATAATGTTCCTATCCACCCAGTAAGGCCAGCAGGATAATGTTCCTATCCACCCAGTAAGGCCAGCAGGATAATGTTCCTATCCACCCAGTAAGGCCAGCAGGATAATGTTCCTATCCACCCAGTAAGGCCAGCAGGATAATGTTCCTATCCACCCAGTAAGGCCAGCAGGATAATGTTCCTATCCACCCAGTAAGGCCAGCAGGATAATGTTCCTATCCACCCAGTAAGGCCAGCCAGGATAATGTTCCTATCCACCCAGTAAGGCCAGCAGGATAATGTTCCTATCCACCCAGTAAGGCCAGCAGGATAATGTTCCTATCCACCCAGTAAGGCCAGCAGGATAATGTTCCTATCCACCCAGTAAGGCCAGCAGGATAATGTTCCTATCCACCCAGTAAGGCCAGCAGGATAATGTTCCTATCCACCCAGTAAGGCCAGCAGGATAATGTTCCTATCCACCCAGTAAGGCCAGCAGGATAATGTTCCTATCCACCCAGTAACCCAGTAAGGCCAGCAGGATAATGTTCCTATCCACCCAGTAACCCAGTAAGGCCAGCAGGATAATGTTCCTATCCACCCAGTAACCCAGTAAGGCCAGCAGGATAATGTTCCTATCCACCCAGTAACCCAGTAAGGCCAGCAGGATAATGTTCCTATCCACCCAGTAAGGCCAGCAGGATAATGTTCCTATCCACCCAGTAAGGCCAGCAGGATAATGTTCCTATCCACCCAGTAAGGCCAGCAGGATAATGTTCCTATCCACCCAGTAACCCAGTAAGGCCAGCAGGATAATGTTCCTATCCACCCAGTAAGGCCAGCAGGATAATGTTCCTATCCACCCAGTAAGGCCAGCAGGATAATGTTCCTATCCACCCAGTAACCCAGTAAGGCCAGCAGGATAATGTTCCTATCCACCCAGTAAGGCCAGCAGGATAATGTTCCTATCCTCCCAGTAACCCAGTAAGGCCAGCAGGATAATGTTCCTATCCACCCAGTAACCCAGTAAGGTCAGCAGGATAATGTTCCTATCCACCCAGTAAGGCCAGCAGGATAATGTTCCTATCCACCCAGTAAGGCCAGCAGGATAATGTTCCTATCCACCCAGTAACCCAGTAAGGCCAGCAGGATAATGTTCCTATCCACCCAGTAAGGCCAGCAGGATAATGTTCCTATCCACCCAGTAAGGCCAGCAGGATAATGTTCCTATCCACCCAGTAACCCAGTAAGGCCAGCAGGATAATGTTCCTATCCACCCAGTAAGGCCAGCAGGATAATGTTCCTATCCACCCAGTAAGGCCAGCAGGATAATGTTCCTATCCACCCAGTAACCCAGTAAGGCCAGCAGGATAATGTTCCTATCCACCCAGTAAGGCCAGCAGGATAATGTTCCTATCCACCCAGTAACCCAGTAAGGTCAGCAGGATAATGTTCCTATCCACCCAGTAAGGCCAGCAGGATAATGTTCCTATCCACCCAGTAACCCAGTAAGGCCAGCAGGATAATGTTCCTATCCACCCAGTAACCCAGTAAGGCCAGCAGGATAATGTTCCTATCCACCCAGTAACCCAGTAAGGCCAGCAGGATAATGTTCCTATCCACCCAGTAACCCAGTAAGGCCAGCAGGATAATGTTCCTATCCACCCAGTAACCCAGTAAGGCCAGCAGGATAATGTTCCTATCCACCCAGTAACCCAGTAAGGCCAGCAGGATAATGTTCCTATCCACCCAGTAAGGCCAGCAGGATAATGTTCCTATCCACCCAGTAAGGCCAGCAGGATAATGTTCCTATCCACCCAGTAAGGCCAGCAGGATAATGTTCCTAACCCAGTAAGGCCAGCAGGATAATGTTCCTATCCACCAGTAAGGCCAGCAGGATAATGTTCCTATCCACCCAGTAAGGCCAGCAGGATAATGTTCCTATCCACCCAGTAAGGCCAGCAGGATAATGTTCCTATCCACCCAGTAAGGCCAGCAGGATAATGTTCCTATCCACCCAGTAACCCAGTAAGGCCAGCAGGATAATGTTCCTATCCACCCAGTAAGGCCAGCAGGATAATGTTCCTATCCACCCAGTAACCCAGTAAGGCCAGCAGGATAATGTTCCTATCCACCCAGTAAGGCCAGCAGGATAATGTTCCTATCACCCAGTAACCCAGTAAGGCCCAGTAACCCAGTAAGGCCAGCAGGATAATGTTCCTATCCACCCAGTAAGGCCAGCAGGATAATGTTCCTATCCACCCAGTAAGGCCAGCAGGATAATGTTCCTATCCACCCAGTAAGGCCAGCAGGATAATGTTCCTATCCACCCAGTAAGGCCAGCAGGATAATGTTCCTATCCACCCAGTAACCCAGTAAGGCCAGCAGGATAATGTTCCTATCCACCCAGTAACCCAGGGCCAGCAGGATAATGTTCCTATCCACCCAGTAAGGCCAGCAGGATAATGTTCCTATCCACCCAGTAACCCAGTAAGGCCAGCAGGATAATGTTCCTATCCACCCAGTAAGGCCAGCAGGATAATGTTCCTATCCACCCAGTAACCCAGTAAGGCCAGCAGGATAATGTTCCTATCCACCCAGTAACCCAGTAAGGCCAGCAGGATAATGTTCCTATCCACCCAGTAACCCAGTAAGGCCAGCAGGATAATGTTCCTATCCACCCAGTAACCCAGTAAGGCCAGCAGGATAATGTTCCTATCCACCCAGTAACCCAGTAAGGCCAGCAGGATAATGTTCCTATCCACCCAGTAAGGCCAGCAGGATAATGTTCCTATCCACCCAGTAACCCAGTAAGGCCAGCAGGATAATGTTCCTATCCACCCAGTAAGGCCAGTAAGGCCAGCAGGATAATGTTCCTATCCACCCAGTAACCCAGTAAGGCCAGCAGGATAATGTTCCTATCCACCCAGTAAGGCCAGCCAGGGATAATGTTCCTATCCACCCAGTAACCCAGTAAGGCCAGCAGGATAATGTTCCTATCCACCCAGTAAGGGCCAGCAGGATAATGTTCCTATCCACCCAGTAAGGCCAGCAGGATAATGTTCCTATCCACCCAGTAACCCAGTAAGGCCAGCAGGATAATGTTCCTATCCACCCAGTAACCCAGTAAGGCCAGCAGGATAATGTTCCTATCCACCCAGTAACCCAGTAAGGCCAGCAGGATAATGTTCCTATCCACCCAGTAAGGCCAGCAGGATAATGTTCCTATCCACCCAGTAAGGCCAGCAGGATAATGTTCCTATCCACCCCAGTAACCCAGTAAGGCCAGCAGGATAATGTTCCTATCCACCCAGTAAGGCCAGCAGGATAATGTTCCTATCCACCCAGTAACCCAGTAAGGCCAGCAGGATAATGTTCCTATCCACCCAGTAAGGCCAGCAGGATAATGTTCCTATCCACCCAGTAAGGCCAGCAGGATAATGTTCCTATCCACCCAGTAAGGCCAGCAGGATAATGTTCCTATCCACCCAGTAAGGCCAGCAGGATAATGTTCCTATCCACCCAGTAACCCAGTAAGGCCAGCAGGATAATGTTCCTATCCACCCAGTAAGGCCAGCAGGATAATGTTCCTATCCACCCAGTAAGGCCAGCAGGATAATGTTCCTATCCACCCAGTAAGGCCAGCAGGATAATGTTCCTATCCACCCAGTAAGGCCAGCAGGATAATGTTCCTATCCACCCAGTAACCCAGTAAGGCCAGCAGGATAATGTTCCTATCCACCCAGTAAGGCCAGCAGGATAATGTTCCTATCCACCCAGTAACCCAGTAAGGCCAGCAGGATAATGTTCCTATCCACCCAGTAACCCAGTAAGGCCAGCAGGATAATGTTCCTATCCACCCAGTAACCCAGTAAGGCCAGCAGGATAATGTTCCTATCCACCCAGTAAGGCCAGCAGGATAATGTTACCCAGCAGGATAATGTTCCTATCCACCCAGTAAGGCCAGCAGGATAATGTTCCTATCCACCCAGTAAGGCCAGCAGGATAATGTTCCTATCCACCCAGTAAGGCCAGCAGGATAATGTTCCTATCCACCCAGTAACCCAGTAAGGCCAGCAGGATAATGTTCCTATCCACCCAGTAACCCAGTAAGGCCAGCAGGATAATGTTCCTATCCACCCAGTAACCCAGTAAGGCCAGCAGGATAATGTTCCTATCCACCCAGTAAGGCCAGCAGGATAATGTTCCTATCCACCCAGTAAGGCCAGCAGGATAATGTTCCTATCCACCCAGTAAGGCCAGCAGGATAATGTTCCTATCCACCCAGTAAGGCCAGCAGGATAATGTTCCTATCCACCCAGTAAGGCCAGCAGGATAATGTTCCTATCCACCCAGTAAGGCCAGCAGGATAATGTTCCTATCCACCCAGTAAGGCCAGCAGGATAATGTTCCTATCCACCCAGTAACCCAGTAAGGCCAGCAGGATAATGTTCCTATCCACCCAGTAAGGCCAGCAGGATAATGTTCCTATCCACCCAGTAAGGCCAGCAGGATAATGTTCCTATCCACCCAGTAAGGCCAGCAGGATAATGTTCCTATCCACCCAGTAAGGCCAGCAGGATAATGTTCCTATCCACCAGCAGTAATGTTCCTATCCACCCAGTAAGGCCAGCAGGATAATGTTCCTATCCACCCAGTAAGGCCAGCAGGATAATGTTCCTATCCACCCAGTAAGGCCGCTAGCAGGATAATGTTCCTATCCACCCAGTAAGGCCAGCAGGATAATGTTCCTATCCACCCAGTAAGGCCAGCAGGATAATGTTCCTATCCACCCAGTAAGGCCAGCAGGATAATGTTCCTATCCACCCAGTAACCCAGTAAGGCCAGCAGGATAATGTTCCTATCCACCCAGTAAGGCCAGCAGGATAATGTTCCTATCCACCCAGTAACCCAGTAAGGCCAGCAGGATAATGTTCCTATCCACCCAGTAAGGCCAGCAGGATAATGTTCCTATCCACCCAGTAACCCAGTAAGGCCAGCAGGATAATGTTCCTATCCACCCAGTAAGGCCAGCAGGATAATGTTCCTATCCACCCAGTAAGGCCAGCAGGATAATGTTCCTATCCACCCAGTAAGGCCAGCAGGATAATGTTCCTATCCACCCAGTAAGGCCAGCAGGATAATGTTCCTATCCACCCAGTAACCCAGTAAGGCCAGCAGCAGGATAATGTTCCTATCCACCCAGTAACCCAGTAAGGCCAGCAGGATAATGTTCCTATCCACCCAGTAAGGCCAGCAGGATAATGTTCCTATCCACCCAGTAACCCAGTAAGGCCAGCAGGATAATGTTCCTATCCACCCAGTAAGGCCAGCAGGATAATGTTCCTATCCACCCAGTAACCCAGTAAGGCCAGCAGGATAATGTTCCTATCCACCCAGTAACCCAGTAAGGCCAGCAGGATAATGTTCCTATCCACCCAGTAACCCAGTAAGGCCAGCAGGATAATGTTCCTATCCACCCAGTAACCCAGTAAGGCCAGCAGGATAATGTTCCTATCCACCCAGTAACCCAGTAAGGCCAGCAGGATAATGTTCCTATCCACCCAGTAACCCAGTAAGGCCAGCAGGATAATGTTCCTATCCACCCAGTAACCCAGTAAGGCCAGCAGGATAATGTTCCTATCCACCCAGTAAGGCCAGCAGGATAATGTTCCTATCCACCCAGTAACCCAGTAAGGCCAGCAGGATAATGTTCCTATCCACCCAGTAAGGCCAGCAGGATAATGTTCCTATCCACCCAGTAACCCAGTAAGGCCAGCAGGATAATGTTCCTATCCACCCAGTAACCCAGTAAGGCCAGCAGGATAATGTTCCTATCCACCCAGTAAGGCCAGCAGGATAATGTTCCTATCCACCCAGTAACCCAGTAAGGCCAGCAGGATAATGTTCCTATCCACCCAGTAACCCAGTAAGGCCAGCAGGATAATGTTCCTATCCACCCAGTAACCCAGTAAGGCCAGCAGGCTAATGTTCCTATCCACCCAGTAAGGCCAGCAGGATAATGTTCCTATCCACCCAGTAAGGCCAGCAGGATAATGTTCCTACCCTCCCAGTAAGGTCAGCAGGATAATGTTCCTATCCTCCCAGTAAGGCCAGCAGGATAATGTTCCTATCCACCCAGTAAGGCCAGCAGGATAATGTTCCTATCCACCCAGTAAGGCCAGCAGGATAATGTTCCTATCCACCCAGTAAGGCCAGCAGGATAATGTTCCTATCCACCCAGTAAGGCCAGCAGGATAATGTTCCTATCCACCCAGTAAGGCCAGCAGGATAATGTTCCTATCCACCCAGTAACCCAGTAAGGCCAGCAGGATAATGTTCCTATCCACCCAGTAAGGCCAGCAGGATAATGTTCCTATCCACCCAGTAAGGCCAGCAGGATAATGTTCCTATCCAGTAAGGCCCAGTAAGGCCAGCAGGATAATGTTCCTATCCACCCAGTAAGGCCAGCAGGATAATGTTCCTATCCACCCAGTAAGGCCAGCAGGATAATGTTCCTAGTAACCCAGTAAGGCCAGCAGGATAATGTTCCTATCCACCCAGTAAGGCCAGCAGGATAATGTTCCTATCCACCCAGTAACCCAGTAAGGCCAGCAGGATAATGTTCCTATCCACCCAGTAACCCAGTAAGGCCAGCAGGATAATGTTCCTATCCACCCAGTAACCCAGTAAGGCCAGCAGGATAATGTTCCTATCCACCCATGTTAATGTTATCCACCCAGTAAGGCCAGCAGGATAATGTTCCTATCCACCCAGTAAGGCCAGCAGGATAATGTTCCTATCCACCCAGTAAGGCCAGCAGGATAATGTTCCTATCCACCCAGTAAGGCCAGCAGGATAATGTTCCTATCCACCCAGTAAGGCCAGCAGGATAATGTTCCTATCCACCCAGTAACCCATAAGGCCAGTAATGTTCCCAGTAAGGCCAGCAGGATAATGTTCCTATCCACCCAGTAACCCAGTAAGGCCAGCAGGATAATGTTCCTATCCACCCAGTAAGGCCAGCAGGATAATGTTCCTATCCACCCAGTAAGGCCAGCAGGATAATGTTCCTATCCACCCAGTAAGGCCAGCAGGATAATGTTCCTATCCACCCAGTAAGGCCAGCAGGATAATGTTCCTATCCACCCAGTAAGGCCAGCAGGATAATGTTCCTATCCACCCAGTAAGGCCAGCAGGATAATGTTCCTATCCACCCAGTAAGGCCAGCAGGATAATGTTCCTATCCACCCAGTAAGGCCAGCAGGATAATGTTCCTATCCACCCAGTAAGGCCAGCAGGATAATGTTCCTATCCACCCAGTAAGGCCAGCAGGATAATGTTCCTATCCACCCAGTAAGGCCAGTAAGGCCAGCAGGATAATGTTCCTATCCACCCAGTAAGGCCAGCAGGATAATGTTCCTATCCACCCAGTAAGGCCAGCAGGATAATGTTCCTATCCACCCAGTAAGGCCAGCAGGATAATGTTCCTATCCACCCAGTAAGGCCAGCAGGATAATGTTCCTATCCACCCAGTAAGGCCAGCAGGATAATGTTCCTATCCACCCAGTAACCCAGTAAGGCCAGCAGGATAATGTTCCTATCCACCCAGTAACCCAGTAAGGCCAGCAGGATAATGTTCCTATCCACCCAGTAACCCAGTAAGGCCAGCAGGATAATGTTCCTATCCACCCAGTAACCCAGTAAGGCCAGCAGGATAATGTTCCTATCCACCCAGTAACCCAGTAAGGCCAGCAGGATAATGTTCCTATCCACCCAGTAACCCAGTAAGGCCAGCAGGATAATGTTCCTATCCACCCAGTAAGGCCAGCAGGATAATGTTCCTATCCACCCAGTAAGGCCAGCAGGATAATGTTCCTATCCACCCAGTAAGGCCAGCAGGATAATGTTCCTATCCACCCAGTAAGGCCAGCAGGATAATGTTCCTACCCACCCAGTAAGGCCAGCAGGATAATGTTCCTATCCACCCAGTAACCCAGTAAGGCCAGCAGGATAATGTTCCTATCCACCCAGTAAGGCCAGCAAGCTAATGTGCCTATCCACCCAGTAAGGCCAGCAGGCTAATGTTCCTATCCACCCAGTAAGGCCAGCAGGATAATGTTCCTATCCACCCAGTAAGGCCAGCAGGATAATGTTCCTATCCACCCAGTAACCCAGTAAGGCCAGCAGGATAATGTTCCTATCCACCCAGTAAGGCCAGCAGGATAATGTTCCTATCCACCCAGTAAGGCCAGCAGGATAATGTTCCTATCCACCCAGTAACCCAGTAAGGCCAGCAGGATAATGTTCCTATCCACCCAGTAAGGCCAGCAGGATAATGTTCCTATCCACCCAGTAACCCAGTAAGGCCAGCAGGATAATGTTCCTATCCACCCAGTAAGGCCAGCAGGATAATGTTCCTATCCACCCAGTAACCCAGTAAGGCCAGCAGGATAATGTTCCTATCCACCCAGTAAGGCCAGCAGGATAATGTTCCTATCCACCCAGTAACCCAGTAAGGCCAGCAGGATAATGTTCCTATCCACCCAGTAACCCAGTAAGGCCAGCAGGATAATGTTCCTATCCACCCAGTAAGGCCAGCAGGATAATGTTCCTATCCACCCAGTAAAGCCAGCAGGATAATGTTCCTATCCACCCAGTAACCCAGTAAGGCCAGCAGGATAATGTTCCTATCCACCCAGTAAGGCCAGCAGGATAATGTTCCTATCCACCCAGTAACCCAGTAAGGCCAGCAGGATAATGTTCCTATCCACCCAGTAAGGCCAGCAGGATAATGTTCCTATCCACCCAGTAAGGCCAGCAGGATAATGTTCCTATCCTCCCAGTAAGGCCAGCAGGATAATGTTCCTACCCACCCAGTAACCCAGTAAGGCCAGCAGGATAATGTTCCTATCCACCCAGTAACCCAGTAAGGCCAGCAGGATAATGTTCCTATCCACCCAGTAACCCAGTAAGGCCAGCAGGATAATGTTCCTATCCACCCAGTAAGGCCAGCAGGATAATGTTCCTATCCACCCAGTAACCCAGTAAGGCCAGCAGGATAATGTTCCTATCCACCCAGTAACCCAGTAAGGCCAGCAGGATAATGTTCCTATCCACCCAGTAAGGCCAGCAGGATAATGTTCCTACATGACACTGCAACAACATGTCCCCATGGGGACAATAAAGTCAGTAATTCAAGAGGGTGAATGGGCAAGACAAAAGATCAGGGCATGGCAGTAGCTTGCCAGGCGCATCGGTTTGTGCCAAGAACTGCAACGCTGCTGGGTTTTTTCACGCTCAACAGTTTCCCCGTGTGTGTCTTGAACGGTCAACCACCCAAAGCAGATTCAGCCAACTTGACACAAGTGTTGGGGGAGCATTAGAGTCAACATGGGCCAGAATCCCTGTTGAATGCTTTTGACACCTTGTAGAGTCCATGACCTGACGAATTGAGGTTGTTCTGGGGGCAAAAGGGGAGGGGCAACTCAATATTAGATTAGAATTGAGGCTGTTCTGGGGGCAAAAGGGGAGGGGCAACTCAATATTAGATTAGAATTGAGGGTGTTCTGGGGTCAGAAGGGGAGTGGCAACTCAATATTAGATTAGAATTGAGGCTGTTCTGGGGTCAGAAGGGGAGGGGCAACTCAATATTAGATTAAATACTCTCATTATGTTCCTGTTGAGGGGTTAAATACTCTCATTATGTTCCTGTTGAGGGGTTAAATACTCTCATTATGTTCCTGTTGAGGGGTTAAATACTCTCATTATGTTCCTGTTGAGGGGTTAAATACTCTCATTATGTTCCTGTTGAGGGGTTAAATACTGGAAGACACATTCAGTTGTTTAACTGACTAGGTATCCCACTTTCCCCTTTCCTTTCATAGTATTCATTTGCCTGACATACAGTACAGATGTACTGTTCATTCTCTCACTCTCACTCTCTCTCTCTCTCTCTCTCTCTCTCCTATCTCTCTCCCTTTCTCCATCTCTCTCTCTCCTCTCACTCTCTCCCTCTTTATCTCTCCCTCTCTGTCTCTCCCCTCTCTCCCTCCCTCCCTCCTCTCTCTCTCTCTCTCCCCCTCTCTCTCTCTCTCCCCCTCCCTCTCTCTCTCCCCTCTCTCTCTCTCTCTCTCTCTCCCTCTCTCCTCTCCCCCCCCCCTCTCCCTCTCCTGTTTGTTTGATTTCAGCCTAATCTGTGTGTTTGCTAATTGGTCTGCAGTCTGGGAATAGAAGTGATCCTAATAGTATAGTGCAATTCCTTTGCCAAAATCCCTGGCTACAACGACTGCAGCATATTCTCTCTCTCTCTCTCTCTCTCTCTCTCTCTCTCCCTCTCCCTCTCCTGTTTGTTTGATTTCAGCCTAATCTGTGTGTTTTCCTTTGATAAAGTCCCTCACAACGACTGCAGCATATTCTCTCTCTCTCTCTCTCTCTCTCTCTCTCTCTCTCTCTCTCTCTCTCTCTCTCTCTCTCTCTCTCTCCTCTCTCTCCCCCCTCTCTCTCTCTCTCTCTCTCTCTCTCCTCCCCCTCTCTCTCCCCCACTCTCTCTCTCTCCCCCTCTCTCCCTCCTCTCTCTCTCTCCCCCCCCCCTCTCCCCTCTCCTCTCCTGTTTGTTTGATTTCAGCCTAATCTGTTTGTTTGCTAATTGGTCTGCAGTCTGGGAATAGAAGTGATCCTAATAGAATGGTCCTTTGTTAAGGTCCCTGGCTACAACAACTGCAGCATCAGCTGCGCCCACTAACTACCGGCTCCGACAGCACTGATGCTTCTCAGCTCTGGTTTTAATTGGTTGAGAGCAGCGGAGGCTGCTGAGGGGAGGACAGGCTCATAGTAAATGGCTGGAACGGAGCAGATTAAATGCTCTGTCAAAACCATCTGTTTGATGTATTTGATAGCATTTCACACATTCGCGCACCAGCCATTACCACGAGCCAATCCTCCCCAATTAAGGTGCCACCAACCTCCAGTGGTTTTAGAGACCCAACCTCATTTATTAGGATGAGAGAAGATGAGAGAAGGAGAGAAGGGAAGGAGAGAAGGGAAGGAGGAGAGAAGGGAAGGAGAGAAGGGAAGGAGGGTAGAAGATAAGGAGAGAATGGAAGGAGAGAAGGAGAGAAGGGAAGGAGAGAAGGGAAGAATGGAAGGAGAGAAGGGAAGGGGAGGAGGGAAGGAGGGAAGGGAAAGAGAAAAGGAGAGAAGGGAAGGAGCGTAGGAGATAAGGGAAGGAGAGAAGGGAAGGGGAGAAGGGAAGGAGAAAAATAGAGAAGAAGAGAAGGGAAGGAGGGTAGGAGATAAGGGAAGGAGAGAAGGGAAGGATAAAAGGAGAGAAGGGAATGAGGGTAGGAGCTAAGGGAAGGAGATACGGGAAGGAGAGAAGGGAAGGATAAAAGGAGAGAAGGGAAGGAGAGGAGGAGAAGCCGGAAGGGAAGAATGGAAGGAGGGTAGGAGATAAGGGAAGGAGATAAGGGAAGGAGAAAAAGGAGAGAAGGAGAGAAAGAGTGTCTGGGCCTCCCCCAGGCTTTCCCTGCTTGTTGACTTTGTGTTGTTCTGCAGTTTCAAGCTCCCAGAAGGTCAGAATAAATCCATAAACATCTGTTTCTAATGCTGTAGTGCCTCCCCCCCGTTGATTCACCTTCTAATGCTGTAGTGCCTCCCCCCGGTGATTCACCTTCTAATGCTGTAGTGGTGGGGTTATTACCATCTAGTAGACTGGGTTTTGATAGGGCATGGTGGGGTTATTACCATCTAGTAGACTGGGTTTTGATGGGGCATGGTGGGGTTATTACCATCTAGTAGACTGGGTTTTGATGGGGCATGGTGGGGTTATTACCATCAGAATGAATGAATTAAACCCTTAACTGAACCATTAAACCCTTAACTGAACCATTCAGAATGAATGTCTTAACCCCAAACATTAAACCCTTAACTGAACCATTCAGAATGAATGTCTTAACCCCAAACATTAAACCCTTAACTGAACCATTCAGAATGAATGTCTTAACCCCAAACATTAAACCCTTAACTGAGCCATTCAGAATTAATGATTGAGACGCAGCACTAGGAGAACCTTAGGTTGTCACAAACACCTGGAAATTTGACATTTGGAGCAACTTCGAGATTTGACATTTGGTGAAACATGGATAAAACGTCAGGGTCTGAAGTCAAATTGGTGAGACCGTGAGATCTTGTTGAATCAGTTTCATATCTGTTCTGTCTCCTCCCCTCTCCCTCTCTCTCTGTTCTGTCTCTGTCTCCTCCCCCTCTCACTCTCTCTATGTTCTGTCTCTGTCTCCTCCCCCTCTCCCTCTCTCTCTCTGTTCTGTCTCTGTCTCCTCCCCTCTCCCACTCTCTCTGTTCTGTCTCCTCCTCCCCTCTCCCACTCTCTCTCTGTTCTGTCTCTGTCTCCTCCCCTCCCACTCTCTCTCTCTGTTCTGTCTCTGTCTCCTCCGCCTCTCCCACTCCTCTGTTCTGTCTCTGTCTCCTCCCCCTCTCCCACTCTCTGTTCTGTCTCTGTCTCCTCCCCTCCCCTCCCACTCTCTCTGTTCTGTCTCTGCCTCCTCCCCTCTCCCTCTCTCTATTCTGTCTCTGCCTCCTCCCCTCTCCCACTCTCTCTGTCTCTGTCTCCTCCCCCCTCCCACTCTCTCTGTTCTGTCTCCTCCCCCTCTCTCTGTCTCCTCTCTCTCTGTCTGTCTGTCTCCTCCCCTCCCTCCTCCTCCCCTCTCTCTGTTCTGTCTCCTCCCTCTCTCTCTCTGTTCTGTCTCCTCCCCTCCCCCTCTCTGTTCTGTCTCCTCCCACTCTCTCTGTTCTGTCTCCTCCCCTCTCCCTGTCTCTCTCTGTTCTGTCTCCTCCCCTCTCCCACTCTCCTCCAACTCTCTCCACTCCAAGCCTGTCGTCGTTAAAACGTTTCAGAAAGCCGCTCTCTGAAAACCTAAGAAGAAGCATTCAGCTTTCAACTAAAACCCCATAATTAATCAGTGAAAATAACACTTGAGTCAACTCCACTTCAAGATAGCTTATGTGTGTGTGCCTGCAAATGTGTGTGTATATCTGTGTGTACGTGTGTGTGTGCGTGCGTGCCTGCCTGCGCTGACTCGTGCAAGTGTGTGTGTGTGTGTGTGTGTGTGTAGTCACCCAAAGACCAAGTTCTTTAAATACTAACTCATAAAAGTGTCTCTCTGCAGCAGCCCAGCCAGCAGCCCAGCCAGCAGTCAAGCCAGCAGCCCAGCAGCAGCAGCAGCCAGCCAGCAGCTCAGCCAACAGCCCAGCCAGCAGCCCAGCAAACAGCATAGCCAGCAGCACTGCCAGCAGTCTAGCCAGCAGCCCAGCCAGCAACAAAGCCTGCAGCCCAGCCAGCAGCACAGCCAGCAGCCCAGCTAGCAGCACAGCCAGCAGCCCAGCCAGCAGCAGAGCCAGCAAACCCAGCCAGCAAACCCAGCCAGCAAACCCAGCCAGCAGCCCAGCCAGCAGCCCAGCCAGCAGCACAGCCAGCAGCCCAGCCAGCAGCCCAGCCAGCAGCCCAGCCAGCAGCCCAGCCAGCAGCAGAGCCAGCAGCACAGCCAGCAGCCCAGCCAGCAGCCCAGCCAGCAACAAAGCCAGCAGCCCAGCCAGCAGCCAGCAGCCAGCAGCAGCCCAGCCAGCAGCCCAGCCAGCAGCCCAGCCAGCAGCCCAGCCAGCAGCAGAGCCAGCAGCCCAGCCAGCAGCCCAGCCAGCAGCCCAGCCAGCAGCACAGCCAGCAGCCCAGCCAGCAGCACAGCCAGCAGCCCAGCCAGCAGCACAGCCAGCAGCCCAGCCAGCAGCACAGCCAGCAGCCCAGCCAGCAGCCCAGCCAGCAGCAGCCAGCAGCAGCCCAGCCAGCAGCAAACCCAACAGCAAACCAGCCAGCAGCACAGCACAGCCAGCAGCCCAGCCAGCATCACAGCCAGCAGCCCAGCCAGCAGCACAGCCAGCAGCCCAGCTAGCAGCACAGCCAGCAGCCCAGCCAGCAGCCCAGCCAGCAGCAGAGCCAGC
>NW_027040246.1:163059-205559 GCF_034236695.1 Oncorhynchus nerka
TGAACCTGATCCTCAGAGCCGAAGCATGTGTTTTACAGCCTTCTTCCATCCCCAACACCCTAGCAAGGGTTTAGGGTCTTACTCTGTCCCCATCACAATAGCAAGGGTTTAGGGTCTTACTCTATCCCCATCACCCTAGCAAGGGTTTAGGTCCTTACTCTATCCCCATCACCCTAACAAGGGTTTAGGGTCTTACTCTATCCCCACCACCCTAGCAGCAAAACTGAAACCTACTTGAACGTAACAGCGCTCACTGTTGCCCCCTAGTGGCCTGTTTCCACCTGTTTCCACATCATCTCCCAATGTCCTCAGACATGGATGGATGTTGAATACTGGGTGACCTGGCTGGACTAAGCACATGACTCACTGTTGCTCCTTAGTGGTCAGACATGTTTGGATGTTGAATACTGGGTGACCTGGCTGGACAAAGCACATGACTCACTGTTGCTCCCTAGTGGTCAGACATGGTTGGATGTTGAATACTGGGTGACCTGGCTGGACAAAGCACATGACTCACTGTTGCCCCCTAGTGGTCTGACCTGGCTGGACAAAGCACATTACTCACTGTTGCCCCCTAGTGGTCTGACCTGGCTGGACAAAGCACATGACTCACTGTTGCTCCCTAGTGGTCTAACCTGGCTGGACAAAGCACATTTCTCACTGTTGCCCCCTAGTGGTCTGACCTGGCTGGACAAAGCACATGACTCACTGTTGCCCCCTAGTGGTCTGACCTGGCTGGACAAAGCACATGACTCACTGTTGCCCCCTAGTGGTCTGACCTGGCTGGACAAAGCACATGACTCACTGTTGCTCCCTAGTGGTCTGACCTGGCTGGACAAAGCACATTTCTCACTGTTGCCCCCTAGTGGTCTGACCTGGCTGGACAAAGCACATGACTCACTGTTGCCCACTAGTGGTCTGACCTGGCTGGACAAAGCACATGACTCACTGTTGCCCCCTAGTGGTCTGACCTGGCTGGACAAAGCACATGACTCACTGTTGCCCCCTAGTGGTCTGACCTGGCTGGACAAAGCACATGACTCACTGTTGCTCCCTAGTGGTCAGACATGGATGGACAAAGCACATGACTGAAATCCTTACATCGTGGCAGGAGAGACCGGTTTCATCATTTTACCACATTCAGAGATCGATTCATAGCCAACTTTATCAAAAGTATTATAAAATAATGAATACATTTTAAACCATGTTTTGGATAATTTAAACACTTTACCTTTTTGTCATGTACATTTTCTTCTATTCATTTTTTTTTTAAAACCAGTTCAATGTAACTCAACGTAATCTATGCAATCCTCAAAAGTAATGATTCATCGTGACAGGTCCATAAACAACTACTAGTAATGCTGCATGCTCCAAAACAAGGGTCAAATCAACATTATGATGTCACATGGTTCCGTTCAGAACCTTCAGAGATACACATAATGATGTTACATTATGATGTCACATGGTTCTGTTCAGAACCTTCAGAGATACACATAATGATGTCACATGGTTCTGTTCAGAACCTTCAGAGATACACATAATGATGTCCCATTATGATGTCACATGGTACCGTTCAGAACCTTCAGAGATACACATAATGATGTCCCATGGTTCTGTTCAGAACCTTCAGAGATACACATAATGATGTCACATTATGATGTCACATGGTTCTGTTCAGAACCTTCAGAGATACACATAATGATGTCACATGGTTCTGTTCAGAACCTTCAGAGATACACATAATGATGTCCCATTATGATGTCACATGGTTCCATTCAGAACCTTCAGAGATACACATTATGATGTCACATGGTTCTGTTCAGAACCTTCAGAGATACACATAATGATGTCACATGGTTCTGTTCAGAACCTTCAGAGATACACATAATGATGTCCCAATATGATGTCACATGGTTCTGTTCAGAACCTTCAGAGATACACATAATGATGTCCCAATATGATGTCACATGGTTCTGTTCAGAACCTTCAGAGATACACATAATGATGTCCCAATATGATGTCACATGGTTCTGTTCAGAACCTTCAGAGATACACATAATGATGTCCCAATATGATGTCACATGGTTCTGTTCAGAACCTTCAGAGATACCTTCAGAGATCATTATGATGTCCCATTATGATGTCACATGGTTCTGTTCAGAACCTTCAGAGATACACATTATGATGTCACAAGGTACCTGTTCAGAACCTTCAGATACACATAATGATGTCCCATTATGATGTCACATGGTTCTGTTCAGAACCTTCAGAGATACACATAATGATGTCACATGGTTCTGTTCAGAACCTTCAGAGATACACATAATGATGTCACATGGTTCTGTTCAGAACCTTCAGAGATACACATAATGATGTCACAAGGTAAATAACCTTTCTGGTAAAAACAGTTACAAATTGCTGAGGTGTGTAAACCAAAAAAATACTTTGTTTGTCAGACGGACAATATTTAAGATGAGATGAAAAGGTGAGCTCCTAGTGAGTTCAGGAAGCCAAGCTGGCGTTCTGTGTGATGTTCACAACTGTAAATATAATAGATTTGAAACCAAAAACACTTTGTCAGATGGACAATATTTAAGATGAGATGAAAGGCGAGCTCCTAGTGAGTTCAGGAAGCCAAGCTGGCGTGGGAGCAGACCTTTAGAAAATATGCCCATTTGTTCCAACAATAAAAAACATCCCAAATCTAAATTTAGAAAGAAACAGATTTTCTTAGCATTTTGTCTTTTTTTTTTCTCAACAATGAGTCGGCATCTGACGGATTCTCCTAGGCCGCATCACATATGGTCAGGCAAACAATTAAAACGTGTGTTGGTACTCTACCCTCCTTTTCTAAACGGATTACTGTTCATAAACACATTTTAAGAAACTCTCTCCCTCCAAGCCTGTTCCAACAAGATTGCACGGTTTGACCAATTTGACTTCAAATTCTGACGTTGATCTACGTTTGTCCAAACGTCAAATTTAAAAGTTGCTCAAAACGTCAAATTTGGAAGAGTTTTGGACAACCTGGGTTGTCTCTTCCTTCTGCATTAATTCCAAGTGGCTAAGTTAAGGTTTAAGGTTTAGGGTTAGGGTTAGGTTAGGTTTAGGCTTAAAGTTTGGGAAAGGATTAGGTTTAGGTTTAGGTTTAAGGTTTGGGAAAGGGTTAGGTTTATGTTTAGGTTTAGGGTTAGGTTTAGGGTTAGGGTTAGGTTTAGAGTTAGATTTAGGTTTAAGGTTTGGGAAAGGTTTAGGTTTAGGGTTAGGTTTAGGGTTTGGGAAAGGGTTAGGCATTCATTCTGAATTATTAAGCGTTAAAGGTTAACCAGGAAATGAGTGTGTAGCACTGGGATTGAAAACGTGACCCTCTGAGCCGGAGCTCATGACCTAGCATCACCCAAACCTACTTGATAGTAATAGATCTCACGCCCTAGCATCACCCAAACCTACTTGATAGTAATAGAGCTCACGCCCTAGCATCACCCAAACCTACTTGATAGTAATAGAGCTCACGCCCTAGCATCACCCAAACCTACTTGATAGTAATAGAGCTCACGCCCTAGCAACACCCAAACCTACTTGATAGTAATAGAGCTCACGCCCTAGCAACACCCAAACCTACTTGATGGTAATAGAGCTCACGCCCTAGCAACACCCAAACCTACTTGATAGTAATAGAGCTCACGCCCTAGCAACACCCAAACCTACTTGATGGTAATAGAGCTCACGCCCTAGCAACACCCAAACCTACTTCATAGTAATAGAGCTCACGCCCTAGCAACACCCAAACCTACTTGATGGTAATAGAGCTCACTCCCTAGCAACACCCAAACCTACTTGATAGTAATAGAGCTCACGCCCTAGCATCACCCAAACCTACTTGATGGTAATAGAGCTCACTCCCTAGCAACACCCAAACCTACTTGATGGTAATAGAGCTCACTCCCTAGCAACACCCAAACCTACTTGATGGTAATAGAGCTCACCATTGCCCCCTAGCGGTGGGTTTTAAAGGCATCTCCCGACGTCCTCGGGACATGGACAGAAGTCCAATTTGGAAGTGAATCTTGAGTGACCTGGTTGGCCTGTTGTGTGCTGCTGTGTATCACTGTAACGGTTAAAGCTGATACCTGTCAACATACTGAACCTCTGTGGTACTGTGGTGCTCTCCTCTCGCTCTCTCTCTCTCCTCTCCCCTCTCCTCTCGCTCTCTCTCTCTCTCCTCTCCTCTACTCTCTCCTCTCGCTCTCTCTCTCTACCCTCTCCTCTCGCTCTCTCTCTCTCTCCTCTCCTCTCGCTCTCTCTCTCTCTCTCTCTCCTCTCCTCTCGCTCTCTCTCTCTCTCCTCTATCCTCTCCTCTCCTCTCTCTCTCTCTCCTCCCTCTCTCCTCTCCCTCTCCCTCTCCTCTCCTCTCCTCCTCTCCTCTCTCTCTCTCTCCTCTCCCTCTCTCTTCTCGCTCTCTCTCTCTCCCCTCTCCTCTCTCTTCCCTCTCTCCTCCTCTCTCTCTCTCTCCTCTCCCTCTCTCTCTCTCTCTCTCTCTCTCTCTCTCTCTCTCTCTCTCTCTCTCTCTCTCTCTCTCTCTCTCTCCTCTCTCTCTCTCTCCCCTCTCTCTCCTCTCTCTCCCGTTCTCTCTCTCCTCTCCCTTCTCTCTCTGTTCTCCCCCTCTCTCTCTCTCTTTCTCTCCCTCTCCTCTCACCTCTCCACTCTCACTCTCTCTCCTCTCTCTCCCCTCTCTCCCCTCTCTCTCCTCTCTTCCCCGTTCTCTCTCTCTCTGTTCTCTCACTCTCCTCTCTGGTTCTTGTCTGACACAGGTCACTGAGCTCTGAGCCCGTCTGACTGTGATACATTAACATTGACTGGAGGAGCAGGGAGAACACACTGACGCGTGCATGCATACGCCTGTGTATACGTTAGCTCCTGTGTGTGTGTGTGTGTGTGTGTGTGTGTGTGTGTGTGTGTCACTATTCTCCACTGTGTGTCAGTGCCTTAGAACAGACCACGATGCTGATGTTGTGTATACGTTAGCTCCTGTGTGTGTGTGTGTGTGTGTGTGTGTCCACTATTCTCCACTGTGTGTGTCAGTGCCTTAGAACAGACCACGATGCTGATGTTGTGTATGTTATCCTGTGTGTGTGTGTGTGTGTGTCCACTATTCTCCACTGTGTGTGTGTGCCTGAACAGACCACGATGTGATGTTGTGTGTTAGCTGTGTGTGTGTGTGTGTGTGTGTGTGTGTCCACTATTCTCCACTGTGTGTGTCAGTGCCTTAGAACAGACCACGATGCTGATGTTGTGTATACGTTAGCTCCTGTGTGTGTGTGTGTGTGTGTGTGTGTGTGTGTGTGTGTGTGTGTCACTATTCTCCACTGTGTGTCAGTGCCTTAGAACAGACCACGATGCTGATGTTGTGTATACGTTAGCTCCTGTGTGTGTGTGTGTGTGTGTGTGTGTGTGTCCACTATTCTCCACTGTGTGTCAGTGCCTTAGAACAGACCACGATGCTGATGTTGTGTATACGTTAGCTCCTGTGTGTGTGTGTGTGTGTGTGTGTGTGTGTGTGTGTGTGTCCACTATTCTCCACTGTGTGTCAGTGCCTTAGAACAGACCACGATGCTGATGTTGTTATAAATGTTAGCTCCTGTGTGTGTGTGTGTGTGTGTGTGTGTGGACTATTCTCCACTGTGTGTGTCAGTGCCTTAGAACAGACCACGATGCTGATGTTGTTTACGTTAGCTCCTGTGTTGTGTGTGTGTGTGTGTGTGTTCAAACCTCCAGTGTGGTGTGTGTGTGTCCACTATTCTCCACTGTGTGTGTCAGTGCCTTAGAACAGACCACGATGCTGATGTGTGTCCACTATTCTCCACTGTGTGTTCAGTGCCTTAAACAGACATCTTACACTCACCCTCGTCACTGCTGATGTTCCTTCCATCCCACTATAAACCTCCAGCAACATCTTAGCTCCTGTGTGTGTGTGTGTGTGTCTGTGTGTCCACTATTCTCCACTGTCCCCTTCAAACCAGTGCCTTAGAACATCCACTCTTGCTGATGTTGTCTCTCTCCATCCTTCATCCTGTGTTCCATCTGTTCCTCCACTATTCTCCACTGTTTGTCATGCCTTCCATCCACGATGCTGATCCTTGTTTATCCTTCATCCTCCTTCCATCCTGTCCATCCTGTGTCCCTTCCACTATTCTCCATCTGTGTGTGTCACTGCCTTCCTTCCATCTCTTCAGACCACGATCTTCTGATGTTGTTTGACGTTAATGAAATGTTTTTTCCATTTTTTTCCTCCATTTAATTTAATCTCTCCGTGGCCAAAGGACAGGCTTGGAGTACCACACACTCTCCACCATCCTTCCATCTCTTCACATCTCTTCCTTCCATCTCTTCATCCATCCTTCACACTTCATCCACCTTCCATCTCACGCACTTCCATCTCACCATCTTCCATCTCTTCATCCATCACCATCTCTTCACACACCATCTCACAAATCTTCAGACTAAATCTTTGCTGACAGCAAACTTCCATCTCTTCATCCATCCTTCCATCTCTTCATCAAAGCCTTCCATCTCTCCCTTCATCTTCCTCCCTCTCTTCACTTCCATCTCTTCAAACCTCCAGCAACATCTTCCATCTCTCACCCATCCTCCATCTCTCTTTCCCTCTTCAATCTCTCTCTCCATCCTTCTCTCTCCTCCATCCCACTCCCTCTTCAAACCTCCAGCAACATCTTACACTCTTACCATCTCTTCATCTCTCTCTTTCCCATCCTTCCATCTCTTCATCCATCTCTTCTCCATCCTTCTGTCTCCTTCCATCCCTCCATCCCCTTCAAACCTCCAGCAACATCTTCCATCTCTTTCCCTCCTCCATCTCTCTCCATCCTTCCATCTCTTCCTCCATCCTTCCATCTCTCCTCCATCCTTCCATCTCTTTATCCTTCCATCCTTCATCCATCCCATCTCTTCCATCCTTCCTTCCTCCATCCTTCCATCTCTCCCTCCATCCTTCATCCATCCTTCCATCCCTTCCTCCATCCTTCCATCCCTTCATCCTTCCATCCATCCTTCCATCTCTTCATCCATCCTTCCATCTCTTCCTCCATCCTTCCATCTCTTCCTTCCATCCTTCCATCTCTTCATCCATCCTTCCATCTCTTCCTCCATCCTTCCATCTCTCCCTCCATCCTTCCATCTCATCCATCCTTCCATCTCTTCATCCATCCTTCCATCTCTTCCTCCATCCTTCCATCTCTCCCTCCATCCTTCCATCCTTCCTCCATCTCTCCATCCATCCTTCCATCTCTTCATCCATCCTTCCATCCATCTCTTCATCCATCCTTCCATCTCTTCATCCATCCTTCCATCTCTCCATCCTTCCATCTCTTCATCCATCCTTCCATCCATCTCCATCTCTTCCATCCATTCCATCTCTTCCTCCATCCTTCCATCTCTTCCATCTCTTCCATCTCTCTTCATCCATCCTTCCATCTCTCCCCATCCATCCTTCCATCTCTTCATCCATCCTTCCATCTCTTCCATCCTCATCTTCCATCTCTCCCTCCATCCTTCCATCTCCTCTCCCTCCATCCTTCCATCTTCTTCCATCCTTCCATCTCTTCATCCATCCATCTCTTCATCCATCCTTCCATCTCTTCATCCCATCCTTCCTCTCCATCCATCCTTCCATCTCTCCCTCCATCTCTTCATCCATCCTTCCATCTCTTCATCCATCCTTCCATCTCTCCCTCCATCCTTCATCCATCCTTCCATCTCTCCATCCTTCCATCTCTCCATCCTCCATCTCTTCCATCCTTCCATCCATCCTCTCCATCTCTCCCTCCATCTCTTCCATCCTTCCATCTCTTCATCCATCCTTCCATCTCTTCCTCCATCCTTCCATCTCTTCATCCATCCTTCCATCTCTTCCCATCCATCCTTCCATCCTCCTCCATCTCTCTCATCCATCCTTCCATCCTCCCTCCATCCTTCCATCTCTTCCATCCCATCCTTCCATCTCTTCATCCATCCTTCCATCTCTTCATCCATCCTTCCATCTCTTCATCATCTCTTCGTCCATCCTCCATCTCTTCCTCCATCCTTCCATCTCTTCCTCCATCCATCCATCCTTCCATCTCCATCCATCCATCTCTTCATCCTTCCATCTCTCCCTCCATCTCTTCCATCTCTTCATCCATCCTTCCATCTCTTCCTCCATCCTTCCATCTCTTCCTCCATCCTTCCCATCCTTCCATCTCTTCATCCATCCTTCCATCTCTTCATCCATCCTTCCATCTCTTCATCCATCCTTCCATCTCTTCATCCATCCTTCCATCTCTCCCCATCCCATCTCTTCCTCCATCCTTCCATCTCTTCATCCATCCTTCCATCTCTTCCTCCATCCTCCATCTCTTCCATCTCTCCATCTCATCCATCCTTCCATCTCTTCCATCTCTTCATCCATCCTTCCATCTCTTCATCCATCCTTCCATCTCTTCCTCCATCTTCCATCTCTTCATCCATCCTTCCATCTCTCCATCTCCATCCTTCCATCTCTTCATCCATCCTTCCATCTCTTCATCCATCCTTCCATCTCTCCATCCTCCATCTCTTCCATCCATCTCTTCCATCTCCTTCCATCCTTCCATCTCTTCCATCCATCCTTCCATCTCTTCCTCCATCCTTCCATCTCTTCATCCATCCTTCCATCTCTTCATCCATCCTTCCATCTCTTCATCCATCCTTCCATCTCTTCCTCCATCCTTCCATCTCTTCCTCCATCCTTCCATCTCTTCCCATCCATCCTTCCATCTCTTCCTCCATCTCTTCATCCATCCTCCATCTCTTCCATCCATCCTTCCATCTCTTCATCCATCCTTCCATCTTCCATCTCTTCCTCCATCCTTCCATCTCTTCCTCCATCCTTCCATCTCTTCCATCTCTTCCTCCATCCTTCCATCTCTCCATCTCTTCATCCATCCTTCCATCTCTTCCTCCATCCTTCCATCTCTTCATCCATCCTTCCATCTCCATCCATCCTTCCATCTCTTCCTCCATCCTTCCATCTCTTCATCCATCCTTCCATCTCTTCCTCCATCCTTCCATCTCTTCCTCCATCCTTCCATCTCTTCATCCTCCATCCTTCCATCTCTTCATCCATCCTTCCATCTCTTCCCATCCTTCCATCTCTTCCTCCATCCTTCCATCTCTTCATCCATCCTTCCATCTCTTCATCTCTTCCTCCATCCTTCCATCTCTTCATCCATCCTTCCATCTCTTCCCATCTCTTCCATCTCTTCCTCTCCTCCATCCTTCCATCTCTTCATCCATCCTTCCATCTCTTCATCCATCCTTCCATCTTCATCCATCCTTCCATCTCTTCCATCCTTCCATCCTTCCATCTCTTCATCCATCCCATCCTTCCATCTCTTCATCCATCTTCCATCTTCATCTCTTCCTCCTTCCATCTCTCCCATCTCTCCCTCCATCCTTCCATCTTTTCCTCCATCCTTCCATCTGTTCCTCCATCCTTCCATCTCTTCATCCATCCTTCCATCTCTTCATCCATCCTTCCATCTCCTCCATCCTTCCATCTCTTCCTCCATCCTTCCATCTCTTCCTCCATCCTTCCATCTCTTCCTCCATCCTTCCATCTCTTCCTCCATCCTTCCATCTCTTCATCCACCCTTCCATCTCTTCATCCACCCTTCCATCTCTTCATCCATGCTTCTATCTCTTCCTCCATCCTTCCATCTCTTCCATCTCTTCCTCCATCCTTCCATCTCTTCATCCATCCTTCCATCTCCCCCTCATCCTTCCATCTCCCCCTCCATCCTTCCATCTCCCCCTCCCTCCCTCCATCCTTCCATCTCCCCCTCATCCTTCCATCTCCCCCTCCATCCTTCCATCTCCCCCTCATCCCTCCCTCCCTCCCTCCCTCCATCTCACCCTCCATCCTTCCATCTCCCCCCTCCCTCCATCCTTCCATCTCCCCCTCCCTCCATCCTTCCATCTCCCCCTCCCCTCCATCCTTCCATCTCTCACATCTCTCTCACATTTTCAATTCAATTCAAATGAGCTTCATTATTATGACGAGACATCGTCTCTAACGCTGCCAAAAACAAACGTGTGGGACGATGGTGTTTCCATGCTGACGAGCTTCATAATAATACACAATGACTGATCGTGACTCATAGAACAGAGGAGGACGATGAGCAAATATTATAGTGTCTGTCACTCTCTGGCGCTCTCTTTCTCTCTCTCACCCTCTGGTTAAGTGTGCCTTGAATTCTAAATACATCACAGACAGTGTCACCAGCAAAGCACCCCCCCCACACCAACATAACACCTCCTCCTCCATGCTTCACAGTTTGAACCACAGATGCGGAGATCATCTGTTCACCTACTCCGCGTCTCACAAAGACATGCCGGTTGGAACCAAAAATAGCAAATTTGAACTCATCAGACCAATGGACAGATTTCCACCGGTCTAATGTCCATTGCTCGTGTGTCTTGGCCCAAGCAAGTCTCTTCTTATTGGTGTCCTTTAGTAGTGGTTTCTCTGCAGCAATTCAACCATGAAGGCCTGATTAACGCAGTCTCCTCTGAACAGTTGATGTTGAGATGTGTCTGTTACTTGAACTCTGTGAAGCATTTATTTGGGCTGTAATCTGAGGCTGGTAACTCTAATGAACTTCTCCTCTGCAGCAGAGGTAACTCTGGGTCTTCCTTTCCTGTGGCGGTCCGCATGAGAGCCAGTTTCATCATATTGCTTGATGGTTTTTGCGACTGCAATTTTCAAAGTCCCTTGAAATGTTCTGTGTTGTCTGACCTACTGCTTTGTGTGATGTATTGTTGTCCCTTTGTGATGTTGTCTGATGTATTGTTGTCCCTTTGTGATGTTGTCTGATGTATTGTTGTCTCTTTGTGGTGTTGTCTGATGTATTGTTGTCTCTTTGTGGTGTTGTCTGATGTATTGTTGTCTGATGTATTGTTGTCTGATGATTGTTGTCTCTTTGTCTGTATTGTTGTCTCTTTGTGGTGTTGTCTGATGTATTGTTGTCTCTTTGTGGTGTTGTCTGATGTATTGTTGTCTCTTTGTGGTGTTGTCTGATGTATTGTTGTCTGATGTATTGTTGTCTCTTTGTGGTGTTGTCTGATGTATTGTTGTCTGATGTATTGTTTGTCTGATTGTATTGTTGTCTGATGTATGTGTGTGTGTCTCTGATGTATTGTTGTCTGATGTATTGTTGTCTCTGATTGTTGTCTCTGTGTGGTGTTGTGTGGTGTTGTCTGATGTATTGTTGTCTCTTTGTGGTGTTGTGTATTGTTGTCTGATGTATGTTGTCTGATGTATGTTGTCTGATGTATTGTTGTCTCTTTGTGGTGTTGTCTGATGTATTGTTGTCTGATTATTGTTGTTTGTGGTGTTGTCTGATGTATTGTTGTCTCTTTGTGGTGTTGTCTGATGTATTGTTGTCTGATGTATTGTTGTCTCTTTGTGGTGTTGTCTGATGTATTGTTGTCTCTTTGTTGTTGTTGTCTGATTTGTGGTGTTGTCTGATGTTGTTGTATTGTTGTCTCTTTGTGGTGTTGTCTGATGTATTGTGGTGTTGTTGTCTCTGATGTATGTGTTGTCTTTGTATTGTTGTCTGATTTTGTGTCTCTGTTGTCTGATGTATTGTTGTCTCTTGTGGTGTTGTCTGATTGTATTGTTGTCTGATGTATTGTTGTCTCTTTGTGGTGTTGTCTCTGATTGTATTGTTGTCTCTTTTGTGGTGTTGTCTGATGTATTGTTGTGATGTATTGTTGTCTGATGTATTGTTGTCTGATGTATTGTCTGTGTGGTTGTTGTCTGATGTATGTTGTCTGATGTATTGTTGTCTCTTTGTGGTGTTGTCTGATGTATTGTTGTCTTTGTTGTCTCTTTGTTGTCTGATGTTGTCTCTTTTGTGGTGTTGTCTGATGTATTGTTGTCTCTTTGTGGTGTTGTCTGATGTATTGTTGTCTCTTTGTGTGTTGTGTTGTTGTCTGATGTTGTCTCTTTGTGGTGTTGTGTTGTCTCTTTGTGGTGTTGTCTGATGTATTGTTGTCTCTTTGTGGTGTTGTCTGATGTATTGTTGTCTCTTTTGTGGTGTTGTCTGATGTATTGTTGTCTCTTTGTGGTGTTGTCTGATGTATTGTTGTCTCTTTGTGGTGTTGTCTGATGTATTGTTGTCTCTTTGTATCTGTTGTCTGATGTTGTCTGATGTATTGTTGTCTCTTTGTGGTGTTGTCTGATGTATTGTTGTCTGATGTTGTCTCTTGTTGTCTGATGTATTGTTGTCTGATGTATTGTTGTCTCTTTGTGGTGTTGTCTGATGTATTGTTGTCTGATGTATTGTTGTCTCTTTGTGGTGTTGTCTGATGTATTGTTGTCTCTTTGTGGTGTTGTCTGATTATTGTTGTCTGATGTATTGTTGTATTGTTGTCTCTTTGTGGTGTTGTCTGATGTATTGTTGTCTCTTTGTGGTGTTGTCTGATGTATTGTTGTCTGATGTGGTGTTGTCTGATGTATTGTTGTCTGATGTATTGTTGTCTCTTTGTGGTGTTGTCTGATTGTATTGTTGTCTGTGGTGTTGTCTGATTTGTTGTCTCTTTGTGTTGTTGTCTGATGTATTGTTGTCTCTTTGTGGTGTTGTCTGATGTATTGTTGTCTGTTGTCTGATGATGTATTGTTGTTGTCTGATGTATTGTTGTCTCTTTGTGGTGTTGTCTGATGTATTGTTGTCTGATGTATTGTTGTCTGTGGTGTTGTCTGATGTATTGTTGTCTCTTTGTGGTGTTGTCTTGATGTATTGTTGTCTCTTTGTGGTGTTGTCTGATGTATTGTTGTCTGTGGTGTTGTCTGATGTGTTGTCTCTTTGTGGTGTTGTCTGATGTATTGTTGTCTCTTTGTGGTGTTGTCTGATGTATTGTTGTCTCTTTGTGGTGTTGTCTGATGTATTGTTGTCTGATGTATTGTTGTCTCTTTGTGGTGTTGTCTGATGTGTTGTCTCTTTGTGATGTATTGTTGTCTGTTGTTGTCTGATGTATTGTTGTCTGATGTATTGTTGTCTCTTTGTGTGTTGTCTGATGTATTGTTGTCTCTTTGTGGTGTTGTCTGATGTATTGTTGTCTCTTTGTTGTCTGATGTGTTGTCTGATGTATTGTTGTCTGATGTATTGTTGTCTCTTGTGGTGTTGTCTGATGTATTGTTGTCTCTTTGTGGTGTTGTCTGATGTATTGTTGTCTCTTTGTGGTGTTGTCTGATGTATTGTTGTCTGTTGTCTTGTATTGTTGTCTCTTTGTGTTGTCTGATGTATTGTTGTCTCTTTGTGGTGTTGTCTGATGTATTGTTGTCTCTTTGTGGTGTTGTCTGATGTATTGTTGTCTGATGTATTGTTGTCTGATGTATTGTTGTCTGATGTATTGTTGTCTCTTTGTGGTGTTGTCTTTGTGGTGTTGTCTGATGTATTGTTGTCTGATGTATTGTTGTCTCTTTGTGGTGTTGTCTGATGTATTGTTGTCTCTTTGTGGTGTTGTCTGATGTATTGTTGTCTCTTTGTCTGATGTTGTCTGATGTATTGTTGTCTCTTGTTGTCTGATGTATGTTGTCTGATGTATTGTTGTCTCTTTGTGGTGTTGTCTGATGTATTGTTGTCTCTTTGTGGTGTTGTCTGATGTATTGTTGTCTCTTTGTATTGTTGTCTGATGTTGTCTTGTTGTCTGATTTTGTTGTTGTCTGATGTGTATTGTTGTCTCTTTGTGGTGTTGTCTGATGTTTGTCTGATTTATTGTTGTCTGATTGTTGTCTGATGTTGTTTGTCTGATGTATTGTTGTCTCTTTGATGTTGTCTGATTGTTGTCTCTTTGTGTGTTGTCTGATGTATTGTTGTCTCTTTGTGGTGTTGTCTGATGTCTCTTTGTGGTGTTGTCTCTTTGTGGTGTTGTCTGATGTATTGTTGTCTGATGTATTGTTGTCTGATGTATTGTTGTCTGATGTATTGTTGTCTCTTTGTCTGGTGTTGTCTGATGTATTGTTGTCTCGTTTGTTTGTGGTGTTGTCTGATGTATTGTTGTCTCTTTGTGTTGTATTGTTGTCTCTTTGTGGTGTTGTCTGATGTATTGTTGTCTCTTTGTGGTGTTGTCTGATGTATTGTTGTCTGATGTATTGTTGTCTGATTTGTGGTGTTGTCTGATTATTGTTGTCTCTTTGTGGTGTTGTCTGATGTATTGTTGTCTGTTGTATTGTTGTCTGATGTATTGTTGTCTGATGTTTGTTGTCTCTTTGTTGTTGTCTGATGTATTGTTGTGTATTGTTGTCTGATTTGTGTATGTTGTCTCTTTGTGGTGTTGTCTCTTTTTGTGGTGTTGTCTGATGTATTGTTGTCTCTTTGGTGTTGTCTGATGTTGTTGTCTCTGTGTTGTTGTCTGATGTATTTGTGGTGTTGTCTGATGTATTGTTGTCTGTGGTGTTGTTGTGATGTATTGTTGTCTCTTTGTGGTGTTGTCTGATGTATTGTTGTCTCTTTGTGGTGTTGTCTGATGTATTGTTGTCTCTTTGTGGTGTTGTCTGATGTATTGTTGTCTCTTTGTGGTGTTGTCTGATGTATTGTCTCTTTGTGGTGTTGTCTGATGTATTGTTGTCTGTCTTTGTTTGTGGTGTTGTCTGTGTTGTCTGATGTATTGTTGTCTCTTTGTGGTGTTGTCTGATGTATTGTTGTCTCTTTGTGGTGTTGTCTGATGTATTGTTGTCTGATTGTTGTCTGATTGTTGTCTGATTTATTGTTGTCTGATGTATTGTTGTCTGTCTTTTGTGGTGTTGTCTGATGTATTGTTGTCTCTTTGTATTGTTGTCTGTGGTGTTGTCTGATGTATTGTTGTCTCTTTGTATGTTGTCTGATGTATTGTTGTCTCTTTGTGGTATTGTTGTCTGATGTATTGTTGTCTGATGTTTGTCTCTGGTGTTGTCTGATGTATTGTTCTCTTTGTCTGATGTATTGTTGTCTCTTTGTGGTGTTGTCTGATGTATTGTTGTCTCTTTGTGGTGTTGTCTGATGTATTGTTGTCTCTTTGTGGTGTTGTCTGATGTATTGTTGTCTCTTTGTGGTGTTGTCTGATGTTGTTGTTGTCTCTTTGTGGTGTTGTTGTCTGATGTATTGTTGTCTCTTTGTTGTTGTCTGATGTATTGTTGTCTCTTTGTGTGTTGTCTGATGTATTGTTGTCTGATGTGTGTGTTGTCTTTGTTGTTGTCTGATGTATTGTGATGTATTGTTGTCTCTTTGTGGTGTTGTCTGATGTATTGTTGTCTCTTTGTGGTGTTGTCTGATGTATTGTTGTCTCTTTGTGGTGTTGTCTGATGTATTGTTGTCTGATTGTATTGTTGTCTGATGTATTGTTGTCTCTTTGTGGTGTTGTCTGATGTATTGTTGTCTCTTTGTGGTGTTGTCTGATGTATTGTTGTCTGATGTTGTTGTGTATGTTGTCTGATGTATTGTTGTCTGATGTTGTCTGATGTATTGTTGTCTCTTTGTGGTGTTGTCTGTTGTCTCTTTGTGATGTATTGTTGTCTCTTTGTGGTGTTGTCTGATGTATTGTTGTCTCTGATGTTGTCTTGTTGTCTGATGTATTGTTGTCTCTTTGTGGTGTTGTCTGATGTATTGTTGTCTCTTTGTGGTGTTGTCTGATGTATTGTTGTCTTTTGTGGTGTTGTCTTGTATTGTTGTCTGATGTATTGTTGTCTGATGTATTGTTGTCTCTTTGTGGTGTTGTCTGATGTATTGTTGTCTCTTTGTGTGTTGTCTGTCTGATGTATTGTTGTCTTTGTGGTGTTGTCTGATGTATTGTTGTCTCTTTGTGGTGTTGTCTGATGTATTGTTGTCTCTTTGTGGTGTTGTCTGATGTATTGTTGTCTGTATTGTGTTGTGGTGTCTGATGTATTGTTGTCTCTTTGTGGTGTTGTCTGATGTATTGTTGTCTCTTTGTGGTGTTGTCTGATGTATTGTTGTCTCTTTGTGGTGTTGTCTGATGTATTGTTGTCTGATGTATTGTTGTCTCTTTGTGTTTGTCTGATGTATTGTTGTCTCTTTGTGGTGTTGTCTGATGTATTGTTGTCTTTGTGTGTTGTGATGTATTGTTGTCTTTGTGGTGTTGTCTGATGTATTGTTGTCTCTTTGTGGTGTTGTCTGATGTATTGTTGTCTCTTTGTGGTGTTGTCTGATGTATTGTTGTCTGATGTATTGTTGTCTCTTTGTGGTGTTGTCTGATGTATTGTTGTCTCTTTGTGGTGTTGTCTGATGTATTGTTGTCTGTCTGATGTATTGTTGTCTCTTTGTGGTGTTGTCTGATGTATTGTTGTCTCTGTGGTGTTGTCTGATGTATTGTTGTCTCTGTGTGGTGTTGTCTGATGTATTGTTGTCTCTTTGTGGTGTTGTCTGATGTATTGTTGTCTCTTTGTGGTGTTGTCTGATGTGTTGTCTGATGTATTGTTGTCTCTTTGTGGTGTTGTCTGATGTATTGTTGTCTGATGTATTGTTGTCTCTTTGTGGTGTTGTCTGATGTATTGTTGTCTCTTTGTGGTGTTGTCTCTTTGTGGTGTTGTCTGATGTATTGTTGTCTCTGTTGTCTGATGTGTTGTCTGATGTATTGTTGTCTGATGTGGTGTTGTCTGATGTATTGTTGTCTCTTTGTGGTGTTGTCTGATGTATTGTTGTCTGATGTATTGTTGTCTCTTTGTGGTGTTGTCTGATGTATTGTTGTCTGATGTATTGTTGTCTCTTTGTGGTGTTGTCTGATGTATTGTTGTCTCTTTGTGGTGTTGTCTGATGTATTGTTGTCTTGTGGTGTTGTCTGATGTTGTTGTTGTCTCTTTGTGGTGTTGTCTGATGTATTGTATTGTTGTCTGTTGTATTGTTGTCTGTCATGTTGTCTGATTTAAACTTGTCTCTTTGTGGTGTTTGTCTGATGTATTGTTGTCTCTTTGTGGTCTGATGTTGTTGTCTCTTTGATGTTGTCTGATGTATTGTTGTCTCTTTGTTGTTGTCTGATGTATTTTGTCTCTTTGTGGTGTTGTGATAGATAGATAGACTATCTACCTCACATTCAACTATGTATCAACTGATGAACACTTTAGTTTCCCCTCTGTAGATATGCTTTGGGACAATCCATATAAAGACTGTTTATTTAAGTTAATATGCAGTAATCACTCAACACATCCACAATCTGTAACTGTTGTTGGGATGAATGACATGGCCATTTTAGGACACAGGAGCAGATGGAGAAATGTCACTATATTTAAACTTGGGGGAAACAAACTGTCACTATATTTAAACTTGTCTTTCCTGTTGGGAAACAAACTGTCACTATATTTAAACTTGTCTTTCCTGTTGGGAAACAAACTGTCACTATATTTAAACTTGTCTTTCCTGTTGGGAAACAAACTGTCACTATATTTAAACTTGTCTTTCCTGTTGGGAAACAAACTGTCACTATATTTAAACTTGTCTTTCCTGTTGGGAAACAAACTGTCACTATATTTAAACTTGTCTTTCCTGTTGGGAAACAAACTGTCACTATATTTAAACTTTTCCTGTTGGGAAACAAACTGTCACTATATTTAAACTTGTCTTTCCTGTTGGGAAACAAACTGTCACTATATTTAAACTTGTCTTTCCTGTTGGGAAACAAACTGTCACTATATTTAAACTTGTCTTTCCTGTTGGGAAACAAACTGTCACTATATTTAAACTTGTCTTTCCTGTTGGGAAACAAACTATATTTAAACTTGTCTTTCCTGTTGGGAAACAAACTGTCACTATATTTAAACTTGTCTTTCCTGTTGGGAAACAAACTGTCACTATATTTAAACTTGTCTTTCCTGTTGGGAAACAAACTGTCACTATATTTAAACTTGTCTTTCCTGTTGGGAAACAAACTGTCACTATATTTAAACTTGTCTTTCCTGTTGGGAAACAAACTGTCACTATATTTAAACTTGTCTTTCCTGTTGGGAAAAACACTATATTTAAACTTGTCAAACAAACTATATTTAAACTTGTCTTTCCTGTTGGGAAACAAACTGTCACTATATTTAAACTTGTCTTTCCTGTTGGTGATGAAGAAACGTCAGAGGCATAGTTTTAAGGTTAATATTTGAATGAACCCCTTAGAGTCTGGGTCAACATTGACCCAGTCCTCATTGAAATCATCCAGTCCTCAGAACACTGACCTCCTCAAATCATCCAGGTGAAGAGGCTGGAGTGGGACCTCTAGAACACTGACCCAGTCCTCACACTCCTGCTCAAATCATCCAGGTGAAGAGGCTGCAGTGGGACCTCTAGAACATTGACCCAGTCCTCACGCCCCTCCTCAAATCATCCAGGTGAAGAGGCTGCAGTTGGACCTCTAGAACATTGACCCAGTCCTCACGCTCCTTCCTCAAATCATCCAGGTGAAGAGGCTGCTGTTGGACCCTCATGACACACAAAAACACAAAGCACTGCAGATAAAAAAACACACACAGATATATTCACAGGTACTTTACAGGTCAGTGATTGGAATGGAAGATGGGTTAGAAGAGGCAGAATGGTCCAGGGACTATAGAGACAGTTCTGTTAGAAGAGACAGAATGTTCCAGGGACTATAGAGACAGAATGGTCCAGGGACTATAGAGACAGAATGGTCCAGGGACTATAGAGACAGAATGTTCCAGGGACTATAGAGACAGTTCTGTTAGAAGAGACAGAATGTTCCAGGGACTATCAGAGAGACAGAATGGTGTTCCAGGGAAATAGGGGGGACTATAGAGACAGTTCTGTTAGAAGAGACAGAATGTTCCAGGGACAGGACAGAATGTTCTATAGAGACAGTTCTGTTAGAAGAGACAGAATGTTCCAGGGACTATAGAGACAGAATGGTCCAGGGACTATAGAGACAGTTCTGTTAGAAGAGACAGAATGTTCCAGGGACTATAGAGACAGAATGGTCCAGGGACTATAGAGACAGTTCTGTTAGAAGAGACAGAATGTTCAGAATGGTCAGGGACTATAGAGACAGTTCTGTTAGAAGAGACAGAATGTTCCAGGGAAAATAGAGACAGTTCTGTCGAAGAGACAGAATGGTCCAGGGACTATAGAGACAGAATGGTCCAGGGACTATAGAGACAGAATGGTCCAGGGACTATAGAGACAGAATGGTCCAGGGACTATAGAGACAGAATGGTCTAGAGGCTATAGAGACAGTTCTCTTAGAAGAAACAGAATATTCCAGGGACTATAGAGACAGAATATTCCAGGGACTATAGAGACAGAATGTTCCTGGGACTATAGAGACAGAATGGTACAGCGACTATAGAGACAGAATGGTCCAGGGACTATAGAGACAGAATGGTCCAGGGACTATAGAGACAGAATGGTCTAGAGGCTATAGAGACAGAATGGTCCAGGGACTATAGAGACAGAATGGTCCAGGGACTATAGAGACAGAATGGCCCAGGGACTATAGAGACAGAATGGCCCAGGGACAGAATGGTCCAGGGACTATAGAGACAGAATGGCCCAGGCACTATAGAGACAGAATGGTCCAGGGACTATAGAGACAGAATGGTCCAGGGACTATAGAGACAGAATGGTCCAGGGACTATAGAGACAGAATGGTCTAGAGGCTATAGAGACAGTTCTCTTAGAAGAGACAGAATATTCCAGGGACTATAGAGACAGAATGGTACAGGGACTATAGAGACAGAATGGTCCAGGGACTATATAGACAGTATGGTCCAGGGACTATAGAGACAGTATGGTCCAGAGACCAGAGACGGTTTTCCTATTTTTAGGTCGGCCTTTCTTTAACACAGGAGTCTAAACCCTATGTATTATACACACACACACACACACGTCCCATCCCTCCCTCGTTCTCTTAGCAGCTCCTTCCAGGGAATCCTGGTCTGCTGATTGCTGCATTTAAAGAGATTGAATAAGAGGGGCGAGAGAGAGAGAGGGAGGGGAGAGAGAGAGAGAAGACCAGTGGAACTAAAAGTACATGAAAGTGAAGTCATTAATCTTTGCCTTCCCCTCCACTTCTCCTCGCATCCTCTCCCCCTCTCTCCTGTTGTCCTCCTCTTCTCTCCACTTCTCCTCCCATCCTCTCCCCCTCTCTCCTCTCTCTCCTCCATCCTCTCCCCCCCTCTCCCCTCTCTCCTCCTCCTCCTCCTCCCCCCCCTCTCTCCTGTTCTGTCCTCCTCTTCTCCTCTCCTCTGGTTTAAACAACCTTTCTATTAATAGAGTTAGTCTCTGCAGGCAGCCCAGGGTGGTTCTGAGGCTGCCGATTGGTCGACCAGGGTCAGAGGTCACATGGTTTAACTGTACTTTGAAGCAGTTCTGCCGTGGCCTCATAACACACACACACACAGAGACAGACAGACACACACACACACACACACACACAGGCACACACACTCACACACAGGCACACACACACAGACACACACACACACACACACACATTAGAACAGCAGGGTCTTCCCCAGCTACCCAATACTGTCTAAGATCATCAGGTTTTCATAACATCTACACTTAGAACCCTTAGAACAGAGCATTTAGAACCATATGAGAGCATGTCATCTACACTTAGAACCCTTAGAACAGAGCATTTAGAACATGACATCTAAACGGAGAACCCTTAGAACAGAGCATTTATAACCGTGTGAGAACATGACATCTACACTTAGAACCCGTAGAACAGAGCATTTAGAACATGACATCTGAACGGAGAACCCTTAGAACAGAGCATTTATAACCGTGTGAGAACATGACATCTACACTTAGAACCCTTAGAACAGAGCATTTAGAACCATATGAGAGCATGTCATCTACACTTAGAACCCTTAGAACAGAGCATTTAGAACATGACATCTAAACGGAGAACCCTTAGAACAGAGCATTTAGAACCGTATGAGAACATGACATCTAAACGGAGAACCCTTGGAACTTTACTGACCTTTAGATGTAGAACCTGTGGAACTCTGGGTGTTCCATGAAGAGACAGCGTTGCCTGGACTACCGCGTCACCGGCCTATCAGACGGAGCCCGTCAGGATCCATGGCAATGGGGCTGTTGTTGCGTTTGTCCGTAGATCAGCAGATCTGAGTTCCCCAGCTTGACGTTGTCACCCCCCGTGGTGACCTGATCTTCTGTGACATCCCATCTCTCTCTCTCCTCCCCCAAGGGCCTTATTGTCATGGGAAACGTATGTTAACATTGCCAAAGCAAGTGAAGTAGATAATAAACAAAAGTGAAATAAACAATAACAAGTCAACATAACCAATGAACAGTAAACATTACACTCACAGACATTTCAAATGTAATACTATTTTTATATATACAGTGTTGTAATGATGTGCATATAGTTAAAGTACACATGGAAAATAAATCAACATAAATATGGGTTGTATTTACAAGTTAAAGAACAAAAGGGAAAATAAATCAACATAAATATGGGTTGTATTTACAAGTTAAAGAACAAAAGGGAAAATAAATAAACAGAAATATGGGTTGTATTTACAATGGTGTCTGTCCTTCACTTGCCTTGTCTCTCAGATCGTTCACATCTCTGTGGAAGTTACCTGAGGCGCTGATGTTTAGGCCGAGGTATGTATAGTTTCTTGTGTGCTCCATGGCAACGGTGTCTAGATGGAATTTGTATTTGTGGCGACTGGACCTTTTTTCCGGGAACACCATTATTTTTGTCTCATATGAAAGTCAACATGAGAAAAACATTTGCTTTGTTCCAAAACGTAATGACTATTAAAATGTCAGATCAGGGAGTTCCACTGTCTCATCTATCTATCTATATCCTGTCTGCTGGTCTCTGTGTGAGGGAGAGACAGGGAGAGACAGAGACAGACAGACTACAGGGACTCCCACTGTCTCATCTATCTATCTATCTATACCCTGTCTGCTGCTCTCTGTGTGAGGGAGAGACAGAGAGAGACAGAGAGAGACAGGGAGAGACAGAGAGAGACAGACTACAGGGAGTCCACTGTCTCATCTATCTATCTATACCCTGTCTGCTGCTCTCTGTGTGAGGGAGAGACAGAGAGAGACAGACTACAGGGAGTCCCACTGTCTCATCTATCTATCTATACCTGCTGCTCTCTGTGTGAGGGAGAGACAGAGAGAGACAGAGACAGACTACAGGGAGTTCCACTGTCTCATCTATCTATCTATACCCTGTCTGCTGCTCTCTGGTGAGGGAGAGACAGAGAGACAGACAGACTACAGGGAGTTCCACTGTCTCATCTATCTATCTATACCCTGTCTGCTGCTCTCTGTGTGAGGGAGAGACAGAGACAGAGAGACAGACTACAGGGAGTTCCACTGTCTCATCTATCTATCTATACCCTGTCTGCTGCTCTCTGTGTGAGGGAGAGACAGAGAGAGACAGAGAGAGACAGAGAGAGACAGGGAGAGACAGACAGACTACAGGGAGTCCCACTGTCTCATCTATCTATCTATACCCTGTCTGCTGCTCTCTGTGTGAGGGAGAGACAGAGACGGAGAGACTCTGGCGGCTCATGACAGACAGGGAGACTCTGGCGGCTCATGACAGACGGGAGACTCTGGCGGCTCATGACTGACGGGAGACTCTGGCGGCTCATGACAGACGGGAGACTCTGGCGGCTCATGACAGGCGGGAGACTCTGGCGGCTCATGACAGGCGGGAGACTCTGGCGGCTCATGACAGGCGGGAGACTCTGGCGGCTCATGACAGGCGGGAGACTCTGGCGGCTCATGACAGGCGGGAGACTCTGGCGGCTCTGGACAGGCGGGAGACTCTGGCGGCTCTGGACAGGCGGGAGACTCTGGGCGGCTCATGACAGGCGGGAGACTCCGGCGGCGCTGGCGAGGAGGAAGGCTCCGGCAGCGCTGGACAGACGAGGCGCACTGTAGGCCTGATGCCTGGTGCTGGCACTGGTGGTACTGGGCCGAGGACACACACAGGAAGCCTGGTGCAGGGAGCTGCCACCGGAGGGCTGGTGCGTGGAGGTGGTACTGGATAGACCGGACTGTGCAGGCGCACTGGAGCTCTTGAGCACCGACCCTGCCCAACCTTACCTGGTTGAATGCTCCCGGTCGCCCTGCCAGTGCGGCGAGGTGGAATAGTCCGTCCTGGGCTATGCAGGCGAACCAGGGACACCATGCGCAAGGCTGGTGCCATGTAAGCCGGCCCAAGGAGACGCACTGGAGACCAGATGCGTAGAGCCGGCTTCATGGCACTTGGCTCGATGCCCACTCTAGCCTGGCCGATACGAGGAGCTGGTATGAACCGCACCGGGCTACGCACCCGCACTGGGGACACCGTGCGCTCCACAGCATAACACGGTGCCTGCCCGGTCTCTCTAGCCCGCCGGTAAGCACAGGAAGTTGGCTCAGGTCTCTCTAGCCCCCCGGTAAGCACAGGAAGTTGGCGCAGGTCTCATACCTGGCTTCGCCATACTCCCTGTGTGCCCCGCCAATACATTTTTGGGGCTGACTCTTGGGCTTCCATCCACGCCGCCGTGCTGCCTCCTCATACCAGCGCCTCTCCGCCTTCACCGCCTCCAGCTCTTCTTTGGGGCGGCGATATTCTCCTGGCTGTGCCCAGGGTCCTTTTCCGTCCAAGATTTCCTTCCAAGTCCAGAAATCTTGATTTCGCTGCTCCTGCTGCCGCTGCTTG
The DNA here is from genome assembly GCF_034236695.1 of Oncorhynchus nerka. Lineage (NCBI taxonomy): Eukaryota > Metazoa > Chordata > Actinopteri > Salmoniformes > Salmonidae > Oncorhynchus > Oncorhynchus nerka. The sequence continues at coordinate 186,790 of NW_027040246.1, forward strand.
TCACCACGCCGCTTGGTCCTGTTGTGGTGGGTGATTCAGTTACGGTTTTCTTCTGGTGAAAGAGAGGAGGACCAAAATGCAGCGTTGTTATTCATAAACATCTTTAATGAAAGATGAAACTACGAACAATATACAAAAACAAGAAAGGTGAAAAACCGAAACAGCCCTATGTGGTGCAACAAACACAGAGACAGGAACAATCACCCACCAAATACCTAAAGAATATGGCTGCCTAAATATGGTTTCCAATCAGAGACAACGATAACCACCTGCCTCTGATTGAGAACCACTCCAGGCAACCATAGACTTACCTAGACTACTATACTAAACACAACCCCATCAATCTACAAAACCCCTAGACAAGACAAACACATAATTCACCCATGTCACACCCTGGCCTAACCACAATAATAAAGAGAACACAGAATACTAAGGCCAGGGCGTGACAATCTTGGCCAGGTCGCAATTGTAAATGAGAACTTGTTCTCAGCTTGCCTACGTGGTTAAATAAAGGTGAAATAAAAAGAAAATAAAAATTGGTGGAGAGGAGGTAGAACAGAATGTTTCCTCTCTCATTGGTGGAGAGGAGTTAGAAACAGAATGTTTCCTCTCTCATTGGTGGAGAGGAGTTAGAAACAGAATGTTTCCTCTCTCATTGGTGGAGAGGAGTTAGAACAGAATGTTTCCTCTCTCATTGGTGGAGAGGAGTTAGAAACAGAATGTTTCCTCTCTCATTGGTGGAGAGGAGTTAGAAACAGAATGTTTCCTCTCTCATTGGTGGAGAGGAGTTAGAAACAGAATGTTTCCTCTCTCATTGGTGGAGAGGAGGTAGAAACAGAATGTTACCTCTCTCATTGGTGGAAGGAGGTAGAAACAGAATGTTACCTCTCTCATTGGTGGAGAGGAGGTAGAACAGAATGTTACCTCTCTCATTGGTGGAGAGGAGGTAGAAACAGAATGTTTCCTCTTCATTGGTGGAGAGGAGGTAGAACAGAATGTTACCTCTCTCATTGGTGGAGAGGAGGTAGAAACAGAATGTTTCCTCTCTCATTGGTGGAGAGGAGGTAGAACAGAATGTTACCTCTCTCATTGGTGGAGAGGAGGTAGAAACAGAATGTTTCCTCTCTCATTGGTGGAGAGGAGGTAGAAACAGAATGTTTCCTCTCTCATTGGTGGAGAGGAGGTAGAAACAGAATGTTACCTCTCTCATTGGTGGAGAGGAGGTAGAAACAGAATGTTTCCTCTCTCATTGGTGGAGAGGAGGTAGAAACAGAATGTTTCCTCTCTCATTGGTGGAGAGGAGGTAGAACAGAATGTTTTCCTCTCTCATTGGTGGAGAGGAGGTAGAAACAGAATGTTTCCTCTCTCATTGGTGGAGAGGAGGTAAACAGAATGTTTCCTCTCTCATTGGTGGAGAGGAGGTAGAACAGAATGTTACCTCTCTCATTGGTGGAGATGAGGTAGAAACAGTTGTTTCCTCTCATTGGTGGAGAGGAGGTAGAACAGAATGTTTCCTCTCTCATTGGTGGAGAGGAGGTAGAAACAGAATGTTTCTTCTCTCATTGGTGGAGAGGAGGTAGAAACAGAATGTTTCCTCTCTCATTGGTGGAGAGGAGGTAGAAACAGAATGTTTCCTCTCTCATTGGTGGAGAGGAGGTAGAAACAGAATGTTTCCTCTCTCATTGGTGGAGAGGAGGTAGAACAGAATGTTTCCTCTCTCATTGGTGGAGAGGAGGTAGAACAGAATGTTTCCTCTCTCATTGGTGGAGAGGAGGTAGAATGTTTCCTCTCTCATTGGTGGAGAATGTTTCCTCTCTCATTGGTGGAGAGGAGGTAGAACAGAATGTTTCCTCTCTCATTGGTGGAGAGGAGGTAGAACAGAATGTTTCCTCTCTCATTGGTGGAGAGGAGGTAGAAACAGAATGTTTCCTCTCTCATTGGTGGAGAGGAGGTAGAAACAGAATGTTTCCTCTCTCATTGGTGGAGAGGAGGTAGAACAGAATGTTTCCTCTCTCATTGGTGGAGAGGAGGTAGAACAGAATGTTCTCATTGGTGGAGAGGAGGTAGAAACAGAATGTTTCTCTTTGGTGGAGAGGAGGTAGAACAGAATGTTTCCTCTCATTGGTGGATTGGTGGAGAGGAGGTAGAACAGAATGTTTCCTCTCTCTCATTGGTGGAGAGGAGGTAGAACAGAATGTTTCCTCTCATTGGTGGAGAGGAGGTAGAACAGAATGTTTCCTCTCTCATTGGTGGAGAGGAGGTAGAAATGTTTCAGAAACATTGGTGTTTCCTCTCTCATTGGTGGATAACAGTATATATTAATAGCTTTTATTTTCAGACCTTGTTTAATTTTTCATCTTTCCCTCCATATTCATTGACATATTCACATATTCCTTCACTTTCTCTCTTCCTCTCCTCTTCTCTCCTCCTCCCTCCCCCTGTTCTTCTCTCTCCTCCCTCCACCTTCCTCCTCCACCCTCTTTTCTCTCTCCTCCCTCCCCTTCCTCCCTCCCTCCTCTCCTCTCCTCCTCTCCCTCCGCCTTCTCTCCTCCCTCCCTCTTCATCTCTCCTCCTCCTCCTCCCTCCATCTTCTTCTCTCAATCTTCTCTCCTCCTCCATCCATCTTCTCTCCTCCCTCTTCTTCTCTCCTCCTCCTCTGTTTAAAGAGCAACACTGCCACCTACTGTGCATCAACTTTTTCTCCTTCCTCCTCCTCTTCCTCTACATCCACATATGTTTACTTCTCCTTCTCCTTCCTCCTCTTCCTCTACATCCACATATGTTTACTTCTTCTTCTCCTTCCTCCTCTTCCTCTACATCCACATATGTTTACTTCTTCTTCCTCCTCTTCCTCTTCCTCTACATCCACATGTTTACTTCTTCTTCTCCTCCTCCTCTTCCTCTACATCCACATATGTTTACTTCTCCTTCTCCTTCCTCCTCTTCCTCTACATCCACATATGTTTACTTCTTCTTCCTCCTCTTCTCTTCCTCTACATCCACATATGTTTACTTCTTCTTCTCCTTCCTCCTCTTCCTCTACATCCACATATGTTTACTTCTCCTTCCTCCTCTTCCTCTACATCCACATATGTTTACTTCTTCTTCCTCCTCCTCCTCTTCCTCTACATCCACATATGTTTACTTCTTCTTCTCCTTCCTCCTCTTCCTCTACATCCACATACATCCACATATTTTACTTCTCTTCTTCCTCCTCTTCCTCTACATCCACATATGTTTACTTCTTCTTCCTCCTCTTCCTCTTCCTCTACATCCACATATGTTTACTTCTTCTCTCTTCCTCCTCTTCCTCTACATCCACATGTGTTTACTTCTTCTCCTTCCTCCTCTTCCTCTACATCCACATATGTTTACTTCTCCTTCCTCCTTCCTCTACATCCACATTGTTTACTTCTCCTACATCCACATATGTTTACTTCTCCTTCCTCCTCTTCCTCTACATCCACATGTGTTTAATTCTTCTTCTACTTCCTCCTCTTCCTCTACATCCACATGTGTTTACTTCTTCTTCTCCTTCCTCCTCTTCCTCTACATCCACATATTAATTACTTCTTCTTCTCTTCCTCCTCTTCCTCTACATCCACATGTGTTTACTTCTTCTTCTCCTTCCTCCTCTTCCTCTACATCCACATATGTTTACTTCTTCTTCTCCTTCCTCCTCTTCCTCTACATCCACATGTGTTTACTTCTTCTTCTCCTTCCTCCTCTTCCTCTACATCCACATATGTTTACTTCTCCTTCCTTCCTCCTCTTCCTCTACATCCACATATGTTTACTTCTTCTTCTCCTCCTCCTCTTCCTCTACATCCACATATGTTTACTTCTCTCTTCCTCCTCTTCCTCTACATCCACATATGTTTACTTCTCTTCTCCTCCTCTTCTTCCTCTACATCCACATATGTTTACTTCTTCTTCCTCCTCTTCTCCTCTTCCTCTACATCCACATATGTTTACTTCTTCTTCTCCTTCCTCCTCTTCCTCTTCCTCTACATCCACATATGTTTACTTCTTCTTCTCCTTCCTCCTCTTCCTCTACATCCACATGTGTTTACTTCTTCTTCTCCTTCCTCCTCTTCCTCTACATCCACATATGTTTACTTCTCCTTCTCCTTCCTCCTCTTCCTCTACATCCACATATGTTTACTTCTTCTTCTCCTTCCTCCTCTTCCTCTACATCCACATATGTTTACTTCTCCTTCTCCTTCCTCCTCTCCTCTACATCCACATATCTTCTCTTCTCCTCTTCCTCTTCCTCTACATCCACATATGTTTACTTCTCCTTCTCCTTCCTCCTTTCCTCTACATCCACATATGTTTACTTCTCCTTCTCCTTCCTCCTCTTCCTCTACATCCACATATGTTTACTTCTTCCTCCTCTTCCTCTACATCCACATATGTTTACTTCTTCCTTCCTCCTCTTCCTCTACATCCACATATGTTTACTTCTCTTCTCCTCCCTCTTCCTCTACATCCACATATGTTTACTTCTTCTTCTCCTTCCTCCTCTTCCTCTTCCTCTACATCCACATATGTTTACTTCTCCTTCCTCCTTCCCTCTCCTCTTCCTCTACATCCACATATGTTTACTTCTCCTTCCTCCTCTTCCTCTACATCCACATATGTTTACTTCTCCTTCTCCTTCTTCTCTTCCTCTACATCCACATATGTTTACTTCTTCTTCTCCTTCCTCCTCTTCCTCTACATCCACATATGTTTACTTCTTCTTCTCCTTCCTCCTCTTCCTCTACATCCACATATGTTTACTTCTCCTCCTCCTCTTCCTCTACATCCACATATGTTTACTTCTTCTTCCTCCTCTTCCTCTTCCTCATCCACATATGTTTACTTCTCCTTCTCCTTCTTCCTCTACCCACATCTCTTCCTCTCTTCCTCTACATCCACATATGTTTACTTCTCCTTCCTCCTCTTCCTCTTCCTCCTCTACATCCACATATGTTTACTTCTTCTTCTCCTTCCTCCTCTTCCTCTACATCCACATATGTTTACTTCTCCTTCTCCCTCTTCCTCTTCCTCTACATCCACATATGTTTACTTCTTCTTCCTCCTCTTCCTCTACATCCACATATGTTTACTTCTCCTTCCTCCTCTTCCTCTTCCTCTACATCCACATATGTTTACTTCTCCTTCCTCCTCTTCCTCTTCCTCTACATCCACATATGTTTACTTCTTCTTCTCCTTCCTCCTCTTCCTCTACATCCACATATGTTTACTTCTCCTTCTCCTTCCTCCTCTTCCTCTACATCCACATATGTTTACTTCTCCTTCCTCCTCTTCCTCTACATCCACATATGTGTACTTCTCCTTCTCCTTCCTCCTCTTCCTCTTCCTCTACATCCACATATGTTTACTTCTCCTTCCTCCTCTTCCTCTACATCCACATATGTTTACTTCTCCTTCCATCTCTACTGTGTGTGTGTGTGTGTGTGTGTGTGTGTGTGTGTGTGTGTCCAGTGTGTGTGTGTATCTAGTGTGTGTGTGTGTCCATGTGTGTGTGTGTGTGTCCAGTGTGTGTGTGTAGTGTGTGCGTCCAGTGTGTGTGTATCTAGTGTGTGTGTCCAGCAGGTGTGTGTGTGTGTGTGTCCAGTGTGTATCTAGTGTTTGTGTCCAGTGTGTGTGTGTCCAGTGTGTGTGTGTAACCAGTGTGTGTGTCCAGCAGGTGTATCTGTGTGTGTGTGTCCAGCAGGTGTGTGTGTGTGTGTCCAGTTTGTGTGTGTGTGTGTCCAGTGTGTGTGTGTATCTAGTGTGTGCGTCCAGTGTGTGTGTGTCCAGTGTGTGTGTGTAACCAGTGTGTGTGTGTGTGTTTGTGTCCAGTGTGTGTGTCCAGTGTGTGTGTCCAGTGTGTGTGTAACCAGTGTGTGTGTGTGTGTTTGTGTGTGTGTGTGTGTGTGTCCAGTGTGTGTGTCCAGTGTGTGTGTCCAGTGTGTGTGTAGCCAGTGTGTGTGTGTGTGTTTGTGTCCAGTGTGTGTGTCCAGTGTGTGTGTCCAGTGTGTGTGTCCAGTGTGTGGTCCAGTGTGTGGTCCAGTGTGTGTGTGTGTAATTGCCCAGTGTGTGTGTTTGTGTGTGTGTGTGTCCAGCGTGTGTGTGTCCAGCGTGTGTGTGTCCAGTGTGTGTGTGTCCAGTGTGTGTCCAGTGTGTGTGTGTGTGTGTCCAGTGTGTGTGTGTGTGTGTCCAGTGTGTGTCCAGTGTGTGTGTGTGTGTGTGTGTGTGTCCAGTGTGTGTCCAGTGTGTGTGTGTGTGTGTCCAGTGTGTGTGTGTGTGTGTCCAGTGTGTGTCCAGTGTGTGTTTCATGTTATTATTTACACTGAGTCGCCAAACCACCAAAGCCTAAACCCTGGCTATGTGTGTGTGTCCAGTGTGTGTTTGTGTCCAGTGTGTGTTTGTGTCCAGTGTGTGTTTGTGTCCAGTGTGTGTGTGTGTCCAGTGTGTGTGTATGTCCAGTGTGTGTGTGTGTCCAGTGTGTGTTTGTGTCCAGTGTGTGTGTATGTCCAGTGTGTGTGTGTGTGTGTGTGTGAGTCCAGTGTGTGTTTGTGTGTGTGTGTGTGTGTGTTTGTGTGTGTGAGTCCAGTGTGTGTGTGTGTGTGTGTGTGTGTGTGTGTGTGTGTGTGTGTGTGTGTGTGTGTGTGTGTGTGTGTGTGTGTGTGTGTGCCCAGTGTGTGTGTGTATCACTGACAGAGAGACACTGAGTCATCAAACCAGTGTGTTATTTCAGGGACACTGAGGAATCATAATAAACCCTAAACCCTGGATAGAGGGGCTCAGTGAATGTGGAGGTGAATGTGATCAGGTGGGTCAGTGTGTCAGAGGAGGCTCTATAGAAGGACAGAGTGCCGGCTGGCCAGTCCAGATACACTCCTACTCTGTGGGAGCTGGAGGAGGGGACGTCTATGGTAGTGGGATTATTATTGTGCCAGGCAGTGTAACTGTTGTCCTCTTCCTCTTCCTCTACATCCACATATGTTTACTTCTCCTTCCTCCTCTTCCTCTACATCCACATATGTTTACTTCTCCTTCTCCTTCCTCCTCTTCCTCTACATCCACATATGTTTACTTCTCCTTCTCCTTCCTCCTCTTCCTCTACATCCACATATGTTTACTTCTCCTTCCTCCTCTTCCTCTACATCCACATATGTTTACTTCTCCTTCCTCCTCTCCTCTCCTCTTCTCTTCCTTCTACATCCACATATGTTTACTTCTCCTTCTCCTTCCTCCTCTTCTCCTTCCTCTCTTCCTCTACATCCACATATGTTTACTTCTTCTTCTCCTTCCTCCTCTTCCTCTACATCCACATATGTTTACTTCTCCTTCTCCTTCCTCCTCTTCCTCTTCCTCCTCTCTTCTCTACATCCACATATGTTTACTTCTTCCTTCCTCCTCTTCCTCTACATCCACATATGTTTACTTCTCCTTCTCCTTCCTCCTCTTCCTCTACATCCACATATGTTTACTTCTCCTTCCTTCCCTCTACATCCTCCTCCTCTTCCTCTACATCCACATATGTTTACTTCTCCTTCCTCCTCTTCCTCTACATCCACATATGTTTACTTCTCTTCCTCCTTTCCTCCTCTTCCTCTCATCCACATATGTTTACTTCTCCTTCTCCTCCTCCTCTTCCTCTACATCCACATATGTACTTCTTCCTCCTCTTCCTCTACATCCACATATGTTTACTTCTCCTTCCATCTCTACTGTGTGTGTGTGTGTGTGTGTGTCCAGTCTTCTTCCTCCTCTTCCTCTACATCCACATATGTTTACTTCTCCTTCTCCTTCCTCCTCTTCCTCTTCCTCTACATCCACATATGTTTACTTCTCCTTCCTCCTCTTCCTCTTCCTCTACATCCACATATGTTTACTTCTCCTTCCTCCTCTTCCTCTACATCCACATATGTTTACTTCTCCTTCCTCCTCTTCCTCTACATCCACATATGTTTACTTCTCCTTCTCCTTCCTCCTCTTCCTCTACATCCACATATGTTTACTTCTCCTCCTTCCTCCTCTTCCTCTACATCCACATATGTTTACTTCTCTTCTCCTCCTCCTCTTCCTCTACATCCACATATGTTTACTTCTCCTCCTTCCTCCTCTCCTCTACATCCACATATGTTTACTTCTTCTTCCTTCCTCCTCTTCCTCTACATCCACATATGTTTACTTCTTCTTCTCCTTCCTCCTCTTCCTCTACATCCACATATGTTTACTTCTCCTTGTCCTTCTCCTCCTCTTCCTCTACATCCACATATGTTTACTTCTCCTTCTCCTCTCCTCATCCACATGTGTTACTTGTGTGTTCCAGCTCTTGTGTACATCCACATATGTTTACTTCTGTGTGTCTCCTTCCTCCTCCAGTGTCTACATCCACATATGTTTACTTCTTGTTCTCCTTCCTCCTCTTCCTCTACATCCACATGTGTTGTGTTCTCCTTGTGTGTTCTCCTCCTCTGTCCACATATGTTTGTTCTGTGTCTTCTCCTTCCTCCTCTTGTCTACATCCACATATGTTTACTTGTCCAGTTCTCCTGTCCTCCAGTGTGTGTGTACCTCAGTGTGTGTCTTCTCCTCTCATCCACATATGTTTGTTCTCTTCTCCTTCCTCCTCTTCCTCTACATCCACATATGTTTACTTCTTCTTCTCCTCCTCCTCTTCCTCTACATCCACATATGTTTACTTCTCTTGTGTGTCCCTTCCTCTGTGTCCACATATGTTTACTGTCCAGTGTGTTGTCCTCCTCTTCCTCTTCCTCCTCTTCCTCTACATCCACATATGTTTACTTCTTCTTCTCCTTCCTCCTCTTCCTCTGTCCACATATGTTTACTTCTGTGTCTTCTCCTTCCTCCTGTGTTCCTCTACATCCACATATGTTTACTTCTCCTTGTGTGTTCCTCTGTCCTCTGTGTGTTTACTTCTCCTTCTCCTTCCTCCTCTTCCTCTACATCCACATATGTTTACTTCTCCTTCCTCCTCTTCCTCTACATCCACATATGTTTACTTCTTCTTCTGTGTGTGTTCCTCTACATCCACATGTGTTTACTTCTCCTTCTCCTTCCTCCTCTTCCTCTGTCTGTCCACATATGTTTACTTCTGTCTTCTCCTTCCTCCTGTGTTCCAGTCTGTGTCCACATGTGTTTACTTCTGTTCTCCTTCCTGTCTTCCTCTTCCTCTACATCCACATATGTTTGTTCTCCTTCCTCCTCTTCCTCTACATCCACATATGTTTACTTCTCCTTCTCCTTCCTCCTCTTCCTCTACATCCACATATGTTTACTTCTTCTCCTTCCTCCTTCCTCCTCTTCCTCTTCATCCACATATGTTTACTTCTCCTTCCTCCTCTTCCTCTACATCCACATATGTTTACTTCTTCTTTCCTCCTCTTCCTCTACATCCACATATGTTTACTTCTGATTCTCCTTCCTCCTCTTCCTCTACATCCACATATGTTTACTTCTGCTTCTCCTTCCTCCTCTTCCTCTACATCCACATATGTTTACTTCTGCTTCTCCTTCCTCCTCTTCCTCTACATCCACATATGTTTACTTCTTCTGTTCCTCCTCCTTCCTCTTCCTCTACATCCACATATGTTTACTTCTCCTTCTCCTTCCTCCTCTTCCTCTACATCCACATATGTTTACTTCTCCTTCCTCCTTCCACATCCTTCTTTCCTCTCTTCATCCACATATGTTTACTTCTCCTTCCTCCTCTTCCTCTACATCCACATATGTTTACTTCTCCTTCCTGTCTTCCTCTTCCTCTACATCCACATATGTTTACTTCTGTTCTCCTTCCTCCTCTTGTCTACATCCACATATGTTTACCTCCTTCTCCTTCCTCCTCTTCCTCTCCTCCACATGTGTTTACTTCTCCTTCTCCTTCCTCCTCTTCCTACATCCACATATGTTTACTTCTCCTTCTCCTTCCTCTACATCCACATATGTTTACTTCTTCTTCCTCCTCTTCCTCTACATCCACATATGTTTACTTCTCCTTCTCCTTCCTCCTCTTCCTCTACATCCACATATGTTTACTTCTCCTTCTCCTTCCTCCTCTTCCTCTACATCCACATATGTTTACTTCTCCTTCTCCTTCCCTCTTCCTCTACATCCACATATGTTTACTTCTCCTTCTCCTTCCTCCTCTTCCTCTACATCCACATATGTTTACTTCTCCTTCTCCTCTCCTCCTCCTCTACATCCACATATGTTTACTTCTCCTTCTCCTTCCTCCTCTTCCTCTTCCTCTACATCCACATATGTTTACTTCTTCTTCTCCTTCCTCCTCTTCCTCTACATCCACATATGTTTACTTCTCCTTCTCCTTCCACATCTCCTTCCTCCTTCCTCTACATCCACATATGTTTACTTCTTCTTCTCTTCCTCTCTTCCTCTACATCCACATATGTTTACTTCTCCTTCTCCTTCCTCCTCTTCCTCTACATCCACATATGTTTACTTCTCCTTCCTCCTCTTCCTCTACATCCACATATGTTTACTTCTCCTTCTCCAGTATGTTTACTCCTCTTCTCCTTCCTCTTCCTCTACATCCACATATGTTTACTTCTTCTTCTCTTCCTCCTCTTCCTCTACATCCACATATGTTTACTTCTCCTTCTCCTTCCCTCTACATCCACATCTTCTCCTCCTCCTCTTCCTCTACATCCACATATGTTTACTTCTCCTTCCTTCCTCCTCTTCCTCTACATCCACATATGTTTACTTCTCCTTCTCTTCCTCCTTCCTCCTCCCTCTACATCCACATATGTTTACTTCTCCTTCCTCCTCCTTCCTCTACATCCACATATGTTTACTTCTTCTCCTCCTCCTCTTCCTCTACATCCACATATGTTTACTTCTTCTTCTCCTTCCTCCTCTTCCTCTACATCCACATATGTTTACTTCTTCTTCTCCTTCCTCCTCTCCTCCATCCACATATGTTTACTTCTCCTTCTCCTTCCTCATCCACATATGTTTACTTCTTTTCCTTCCTCCTCTTCCTCTACATCCACATATGTTTACTTCTCCTTCCTTCCTCCTCTTCCTCTACATCCACATATGTTTACTTCTCCTTCTCCTCTCCTCTACATCCACATATGTTTACTTCTCCTTCTCCTTCCTCCTCTTCCTCTACATCCACATATGTTTACTTCTCTTCTCCTTCCTCCTCTACATCCACATTGTTTACCTCCTCCTCCCTCTTCATCCCACATATGTTTACTTCTCCTTCCTCCTTCCTCTACATCCACCATATGTTTACTTCTCTTCCTTCCTCTTTCCTCTACATCCACATATGTTTACTTCTCCCTTCCTCCTCTTCCTCTACATCCACATATGTTTACTTCTCCTTCTCCTTCCTCCTCTTCCTCTACATCCACATATGTTTACTTCTCCTTCTCCTTCCTCCTCTTCCTCTACATCCACATATGTTTACTTCTCCTTCTCCTTCCTCCTCTTCCTCTACATCCACATATGTTTACTTCTCCTTCCTCCTCTTCCTCTACATCCACATATGTTTACTTCTTCTTCTCCTTCCTCCTCTTCCTCTACATCCACATATGTTTACTTCTCCTTCTCCTTCCTCCTCTTCCTCCTTCCTCCTCTTCCTCTACATCCACATATGTTTACTTCTTCTTCTCCTTCCTCCTCTTCCTCTACATCCACATATGTTTACTTCTCCTTCTCCTTCCTCCTCTTCCTCTTCCTCTACATCCACATATGTTTACTTCTCCTTCCTCCTCTTCCTCTACATCCACATATGTTTACTTCTCCTTCTCCTTCCTCCTCTTCCTCTACATCCACATATGTTTACTTCTTCTCCTTCCTCCTTCCTCCTCTACATCCACATATGTTTACTCTTCCTCTTCATCCACATATGTTTACTTCTCCTTCCTCCTCTTCCTCTACATCCACATATGTTTACTTCTTCTTCCTCCTCTTCCTCTACATCCACATATGTTTACTTCTGATTCTCCTTCCTCCTCTTCCTCTACATCCACATATGTTTACTTCTTCTTCTCCTTCCTCCTCTTCCTCTACATCCACATATGTTTACTTCTCCTTCTCCTTCCTCCTCTTCCTCTACATCCACATATGTTTACTTCTTCTTCTCCTTCCTCCTCTTCCTCTACATATGTTTACTTCTCCTTCTCCTTCCTCCTCTTCCTCTACATCCACATATGTTTACTTCTCCTTCTCCTTCCTCCTCTTCCTCTACATCCACATATGTTTACTTCTTCTTCTCCTTCTCCTTCCTCTACTCCACATATGTTTACTTCTCCTTCTCCTTCCTCTACATCCACATATGTTTACTTCTTCTTCCTCCTCTTCCTCTACATCCACATATGTTTACTTCTCCTTCCTCTCCTTCCACCTCCTCTTCCTCTCATCCACATCCCTGTTTTTACTTCTCTCTTCTCCTTCCTCCTCTTCCTCTACATCCACATATGTTTACTTCTCCTTCTCCTTCCTCCTCTTCCTCTACATCCACATATGTTTACTTCTCCTTCTCCTTCCTCCTCTTCCTCTACATCCACATATGTTTACTTCTCCTTCCTCCTCTTCCTCTACATCCACATATGTTTACTTCTTCTTCTCCTTCCTCCTCTTCCTCTACATCCACATATGTTTACTTCTCCTTCTCCTTCCTCCTCTTCCTCTTCCTCTACATCCACATATGTTTACTTCTTCTTCTCCTTCCTCCTCTTCCTCTACATCCACATATGTTTACTTCTCCTTCTCCTTCCTCCTCTTCCTCTTCCTCTACATCCACATATGTTTACTTCTCCTTCTCTTCCTCTTCTTCTCTACATCCACATATGTTTACTTCTCCTTCTCCTCCTCCTCTTCCTCCTTTCCTCTACATCCACATATGTTTACTTCTCTTCTCCTCTTCCTCCTCTTCCTCTCTTCATCCACATATGTTTACTTCTCTTCCTCCTCTTCCTCCTCTACATCCACATATGTTTACTTCTTCTCCTCCTCCTCTTCCTCTACATCCACATATGTTTACTTCTTCTCCTTCCTCCTCTTCCTCTACATCCACATATGTTTACTTCTCTTCTCCTTCCTCCTCTTCCTCTACATCCACATATGTTTACTTCTTCTTCTCCTTCCTCCTCTTCCTCTACATCCACATATGTTTATTCTCCTTCTCCTTCCTCCTCTTCCTCTACATCCACATATGTTTACTTCTTCTTCTCCTTCCTCCTCTTCCTCTACATCCACATATGTTTACTTCTCTTCCACATATGTTTACTTCTCCTTCCTTCCTCTACATCCACATATGTTTACTTCTCCTTCTCCTTCCTCCTCTTCCTCTACATCCACATATGTTTACTTCTTCTTCTCCTTCCTCCTCTTCCTCTACATCCACATATGTTTACTTCTTCTCTTCTCCTTCCTCTCATCCACATATGTTTACTTCTTCTCCTCCTCCTCTTCCTCTACATCCACATATGTTTACTTCTTCTTCTCCTTCCTCCTCTTCCTCTACATCCACATATGTTTACTTCTCCTTCTCCTTCCTCCTCTTCCTCTACATCCACATATGTTTACTTCTCCTTCTCCTTCTTCTCCTCTTCTCTACATCCACATATGTTTACTTCTCCTTCTCCTTCCTCCTCTTCCTCTACATCCACATATGTTTACTTCTCCTTCCTCCTCCTCTTTCTCTACATCCACATATGTTTACTTCTTCTTCTCCTTCCTCCTCTTCCTCTACATCCACATATGTTTACTTCTCCTTCTCCTTCATCCTCTTCATCTCCCTCATCTTGTCCTCTTCTTACCATGTTCTCTCTCCTCCTCCTCCTCCTCCTTAATTCTTCCCAACTCCTGTTCTTTTTCTCTCCTGTAACCATTCCTCCTTAACCATTCATTGGCCCAACCTCAGTAATGTTTAAACTCTATCCCCCAAACCTTAACCATTCATAATGAGGCCCTAAACTTAATGTTTAAACTCTATCCCAAACCTTAACCATTCATAATGAAATGAGTTTAAACTCTATCCCAAACCTAAATGAGGCCTAAACTTAATGTTTAAACTCTATCCCAAACCTTAACCATTCATAATGAGGCCCTAAACTTAATGCTTTAACTCTATCCCAAACCTGAACCATGCATAATGAGGCCCAACACATTGTGTTAACACATCCGTGACCAACTACAGTGGGGCAAAAAAGTATTTAGTCAGCCACCAATTGTGCAAGTTCTCCCACTTAAAAAGATGAGAGGCCTGTAATTTTCATCATAGGTACACTTCCACTATGACAGACAAAATGAGGGAAAAAAAACCAGAAAATCACATTTTTAATTAATTTATTTGCACATTATGGTGGAAAATAAGTATTTGGTCAATAACAAAAGTTTACACAGCAACTCGTATCCTCAGAGAGTCACTATTCCACTGAGACCTAATTGAAATACAAACCAGAAAATGGAATCAGAGCTGTGTGTGTCATTCTTATCTAAAGTCCTGTTAACTCTCTCACAAAAACACACGCTTGCACGCACACACACACACACCCCTCTAGCTCAATGTTAACTCACACAAAAACACACATGTAAAAACGCTTGCACACACACACACACACACACACACACACCCTCTTGCTCAATCTACCCATCTCTGGTCACTGTCAGTAGCTAGTTAATGAGAAGGGGACTAAAATCAATATACGCACCTTGGGAGGAATTCCTGATTACCTAGCCCTCGTGTCTGTCTGTCTGTCTGTCTGTCTGTCTGTCTGTCTGTCTGTCTATGTGTGTGTGTGTCCTTTATCTTCCTCAGTGGGGAAAGAGAGAAATGAAGAAGTACATTTAAAGACGAACGTCGTCCTGAATAATTTCTGCTGACTAATCTCTCTCTCTGCTCTCCCTCCACAGCAACAGTAATATCATAGAGAGTCACTGATGTCACCCAGCCCATCAGGGCTCAAAGGCCCCCAATTACCAAACATAAAGCAAATTCCACATATCCTCTCTCTCTTTCCCTCTGTTCTGACTCTCTACCCTCCCTCTCTCTCCTCCCTCTTTCCATCTGTTCTGACTCTCTACCCTCCCTCTCTCTCTCTTTCCCTCTGTTCTGACTCTCTACCCTCCAGCTATCTCTTTCCCTCTGTTCTGACTCTCTACCCTCGCTCTCTCTCTCTCTTTCCCTCTGATCTGACTCTCTCCCCTCCCTCTCTCGTTCCCTCTGTTCTGACTCTCTACCCTCCCTCTCTCTCTCTTTCCCTCTGTTCTGACTCTCTACCCTCCCTCTCTCTCTCTTTCCCTCTGTTCTGACTCTCTACCCTCCTCTCTCTCTCTCTTTCCCTCTGTTCTGACTCTCTCCCCTCCTCTCTCTCTTTCCCTCTGTTCTGACTCTCCCCTCCCTCTCTCTCTCTCTCTTTTCCCTCTGTTCTGACTCTCTCCCCTCCCTCTCTCTCTCTCTTTTCCATCTGTTCTGACTCTCTCCCTCCCTCTCTCTCTCTCTTTCCCTCTGTTCTGACTCTCTCCCCTCCCTCTCTCTCTTTCCCTCTGTTCTGACTCTCTCCCCTCCCTCTGTTCTGACTCTCAACCCTCCCTCCCTCTCTCTCTCTTTCCCTCTGTTTTGACTCTCTCCCCTCCCTCCCTCTCTCTCTCTTTCCCTCTGTTCTGACTCTCTCCCCTCCCTCTCTCTCTCTTTCCATCTGTTCATGACTCTCTCCATCTCCCTCTGTTATGACTCATTACCCTCCCTCTCTCTCTTTCAATCTGTTCTGACTCTCTACCCTCCCTCTCTCTCTCTCTCTCTCTGTTCTGACTCTCTCCCCTCCCTCCTCTCTCTCTTTCCCCCTCTGTTCTGACTCTCTACCCTCCCTCTCTCTCTCTTTCCCTCTGTTCTGACTCTCTATCTCTCTCTCTCTCTCTTTCTCTCTGTTCTGACTCTCTCCCTCCATCTCTTTCCCTCTGTTCTGACTCTCTCCCCTCCATCTCTCTCTTTCCCTCTGTTCTGACTCTCTACCCCCTCTCCCTCTCTCTGACTCTTCCCTCCCTCTGTTCTGACTCTCTCCCTCCATCTCTCTCTTTCCCTCTGTTCTGACTCTCTCCCTCCATCTCTCTCTTTCCCTCTGTTCTGACTCTCTCCCCCCATCTCTCTCTTTCCCTCTGTTCTGACTCTCTCCCTCTCCATCTCTCTCTTTCCCTCTGTTCTGACTCTCTCCCTCTCCTCTCTCTCTCTCTCTTTCCCTCTGTTCTGACTCTCATCTCTCTCTCTCTGTTCTGACTCTCTCCCCTCCCTCTCTCTCTTTCCCTCTGTTCTGACTCTCTACCCTCCATCTCTCTCTCTTCCCTCTGTTCTGACTCTCTCCCCTCCATCTCTCTCTTCCCTCTGTTCTGACTCTCTACTCTCCCTCTCCCTCTGTGATATCTACGTTTTTTTTAAATAAAAATGTTCACACATAAAGTGAACCGTTTTTGCTTTGTAATTCTGGGTTATTGTATGTAGATTGATGAGGGGAAAAACACATTTAATTCATTTTAGAATAAGGCTGTAACGTGACAAAATGTGTAAAAAGTCAAGGGGTCTGAATACTTTCTGAATGTTACTGTATATCAGTATATTAGTCTCTCTCTCTCTCTGCAGTGATGTTCTTTTCATCACTTCTGGTTGAACACTGACATCAAGTGGTGATTGTCCAAACTGCACCACTGTTAAGATAAGAGAAAGTGAGAGAGAGAGCAGAGTGTGGGAGAGAGAGAGAGCAGAGAGCAGAGTGTGGGAGAGAGATTAGAGAGAGCAGAGTGTGGGAGAGAGAGAGCAGAGAGAGAGCAGAGAGAGAGAGCAGAATGTGGGAGAGAGAGAGAGAGAGAGAATGTGGGAGAGAGAGAGAGCAGAATGTGGGAGAGAGAGCAGAGAGTGTGAGAGAGAGAGAGAGAGAGAACAGAGAGAGCAGAGAAAAGAGAGCAGAGCAGAGAGAGAGCAGAGAGCAGGCTGAGAGAGCTGATAGAGCAGAGCGAGGAGAGAGAGAACAGAGAGTGAGGGCAGAGAGAGCAGAGAACAGAGCAGAGAGAGCAGAGCATTACAGAGCAGTTGCTATAGTGACCCTGCATTAAACTCTGTTGCTATAGTGACCCTGCATTACATCACTCTGTTGCTATAGTGACCCTGCATTACAACACTCTGTTGCTATAGTGACACTCTGTTGCTATAGCATTACAACACTCTGTTGCTATAGTGACCCTGCATTACAACACTCTGTTGCTATAGTGACCCTGCATTACAACACTCTGTTGCTATAGTAACCCTGCATTACAACACTCTGTTGCTATAGTAACCCTGCATTACAACACTCTGTTGCTATAGTGACCCTGCATCACAACACTCTGTTGCTATAGTGACCCTGCATTACAACACTCTGTTGCTATAGTGACCCTGCATTACAACACTCTGTTGCTATAGTAACCCTGCATTACAACACTCTGTTGCTATAGTGACCCTGCATTACAACACTCTGTTGCTATAGTGACCCTGCATTACAACACTCTGTTGCTATAGTGACCCTGCATCACAACACTCTGTTGCTATAGTAACCCTGCATCACAACACTCTGTTGCTATAGTGACCCTGCATCACAACACTCTGTTGCTATAGTAACCCTGCATCACAACACTCTGTTGCTATAGTGACCCTGCATCACAACACTCTGTTGCTATAGTAACCCTGCATCACAACACTCTGTTGTACAATCTGTTTAATTCTATTCCACATATTTAATTGTTTTGTATTTCATTTCATATTTGTTTCATGTTTCAACCAGTCGCAGGTTAACATCAACCTGACAGAGGAAACGTAAAATCAATAAACAAACTGTTTTCACAATTAACAGGCCTTTTCTTGTTTCAAGTATGTTTTATTATGAAAAGTACAATATATCCTTGTATACTTGTACAACTATGGAGCGTATGTCCATATATAATTATACAATTTGTTTTTCAACATAAAAGACAACACATGATTACATTGGTATTTTAACGGTGTTGTTGTCAGAGGTCCTCACAACTATAGAAAGACGCGCATGTGTGTGTGTCCAGAATGTGTGTGTGTGTCCAGAGTGTGTGTGTGTGTCAGAGTGTGTGTGTGTGTCCAGAGTGTGTGTGTGTGTCCAGAGTGTGTGTGTGTGTCCAGAGTGTGTGTGTGTGTCCAGTGTGTGTGTGTGTGTCCAGTGTGTGTGTGTGTGTCCAGAGTGTGTGTGTGTCCAGAGTGTGTGTGTCCAGAGTGTGTGTGTGTGTGTGTGTCCAGAGTGTGTGTGTGTGTCCAGAGTGTGTGTGTGTCCAGAGTGTGTGTGTGTCCAGAGTGTGTGTGTGTGTCCAGAGTGTGTGTGTGTGTGTCCAGTGTGTCCAGAGTGTGTGTGTCCAGAATGTGTGTGTCCAGTGTGTGTGTGTGTCCATAGTGTGTGTGTCCAGTGTGTTGAGTGTGTGTGTGTCCAGAATGTGTGTGTGTCCAGTGTGTGTGTGTGTCCAGTGTGTGTGTGTGTGTGTGTCCAGTGTGTGTGTGTCCAGTGTGTGTGTGTCCAGTGTGTGTGTGTGTGTGTGTGTGTCCAGTGTGTGTGTGTGTGTGTGTGTGAGTGTGTGTGTGTCCAGTGTGTGTGTGTCCAGTGTGTGTGTGTGTGTGTGTCCAGAATGTGTGTGTGTGTGTCCAGTGTGTGTGTGTCCAGTGTGTGTGTGTGTCCAGTGTGTGTGTGTGTCCAGTGTGTGTGTGTGTCCAGTGTGTGTGTGTGTGTGTG
>NW_027040247.1:0-2373 GCF_034236695.1 Oncorhynchus nerka
GAAACCCATTAGACAGCCTAACGCCTCAGTTGAAGGAAACCCATTAGACAGCCTAACGCCTCAGTTGAAGGAAACCCATTAGACAGCCTAACGCCTCAGTTGAAGGAAACCTAATAGACAGCCCACCCGCTCACAAAGAAACCCATTAGACAGCCCTCATCATCAGTTGAAGGAAAACCTAATAGACAGCCTAACGTCTCAGCTGAAGCAAACCATTAGGACAGCCTCACGCCCAGTTAGTTGAAACCCATTGACAGTCTAACGCCTCAGTTGAAGGAAACCATTAGACAGCCTAACGCCTCAGTTGGGAAGGAAACCGATTGACAGCCTCACGCCTCAGTTGAAGGAAACCCATTAGACAGCCTCACGCCTCAGTTGAAGGAAACCCATTAGACAGCCTAACGCCTCAGTTGAAGGAAACCCATTGGACAGCCTCACGCCTCAGTTGAAGGAAACCCATTGACAGCCTAACGTCTCCAGTTAGACAGCCTCACCAGTTGAAGGATACAACCTCAGCCTCAGTTTAAGGAAACCCATTAGACAGTCTAACGTCTCAGTTGAAGGAAACCCATTGGACAGCTCACGTCTCAGTTGAAGGAAACCCATTTGACACCTCACGCCTCAGTTGAAGGAAACCCATTAACAGCCTCAGCCTCAGTTGAAGGAAACCCATTAGACAGCCTAACGTCTCGGTTGAAGGAAACCCATTGGAAAGCCTCAGTTGAAGGAAACCCATTAGACAGCCTAACGCCTCAGTTGAAGGAAACCCATTAGACAGCCCTACGCCTCAGTTGAAGGAAACCCATTAGACAGCCTAATGCCTCAGTTGAAGGAAACCCATTGGACAGCCTCACGCCTCAGTTGAAGGAAACCCATTGGACAGCCTCGCCTCAGTTGAAGGAAACCCATTAGACAGCCTCGCCTCAGTTGAAGGAAACCCATTGGACAGCCTAACGCCTCAGTTGAAGGAAACCCATTAGACAGCCTAACGTCTCAGTTGAAGGAAACCCATTGGACAGCCTAACGCCTCAGTTGAAGGAAACCCATTAGACAGCCTCACGCCTCAGTTGAAGGAAACCCATTAGACAGCCTCACGCCTCAGTTGAAGGAAACCCATTAGACAGCCTAACGCCTCAGTTGAAGGAAACCCATTAGACAGCCTAACGCCTCAGTTGAAGGAAACCCATTAGACAGCCTAACGCCTCAGTTGAAGGAAACCCATTAGACAGCCTAACGCCTCAGTTGAAGGAAACCCATTGGACATCCTCAGTTGAAGGAAACCCATTAGACAGCCTCACGCCTCAGTTGAAGGAAACCCATTGGACAGCCTCAGTTGAAGGAAACCCATTGGACAGCCTAACGTCTCAGTTGAAGGAAACCCATTGGACAGCCTCACGCCTCAGTTGAAGGAAACCCATTGGACAGCCTAACGCCTCAGTTGAAGGAAACCCATTAGACAGCCTCACGCCTCAGTTGAAGGAAACCCATTAGACAGCCTCACGCCTCAGTTGAAGGAAACCCATTGGACAGCCTCAGTTGAAGGAAACCCATTAGACAGCCTAACGTCTCAGTTGAAGGAAACCCATTGGACAGCCTCACGCCTCAGTTGAAGGAAACCCATTAGACAGCCCCATAGACAGCCTCAGTTGAAGGAAACCCATTAGACAGCCTAACGCCTCAGTTGAAGGAAACCCATTAGACAGCCTAACGCCTCAGTTGAAGGAAACCCATTGGACAGCCTAACGCCTCAGTTGAAGGAAACCCATTGGACAGCCTCACGCCTCAGTTGAAGGAAACCCATTAGACAGCCTCACGCCTCAGTTGAAGGAAACCCATTAGACAGCCTCAGTTGAAGGAAACCCATTGGACAGCCTAAGGAAAACCTCAGCCTAATGTCTCAGTTGAAGGAAACCCATTAGACAGCCTAGCGTCTCAGTTGAAGGAAACCCATTGGACAGCCTCACGCCTCAGTTGAAGGAAACCCATTAGACAGCCTCACGCCTCAGTTGAAGGAAACCCATTAGACAGCAGAAGGAAACCCATTAGACAGCCTAGTTTGAAGGAAACCCATTAGACAGCCTCGCCTCAGTTGAAGGAAACCCATTAGACAGCCTAACGCCTCAGTTGAAGGAAACCCATTAGACAGCCTCACGCCTCAGTTGAAGGATACCCATTGGACAGCCTCACGCCTCAGTTGAAGGAAACCCATTAGACAGCCTCACGCCTCAGTTGAAGGAAACCCATTAGACAGCCTAACGCCTCAGTTGAAGGAAACCCATTGGACAGCCTAACGTCTCCGTTGAAGGAAACCCATTGGACAGCCTAGCGTCTCAGTTGAAGGAAACCCATTGGACAGCCTCAGTTGAAGGAAAC